>NC_066880.1:20957570-21141639 GCF_022985175.1 Labeo rohita
ATAAATAATAACAAAATTCCACATTTTTTTGATAATTATTGATCTAGAGAGTCCAGAGAATATTACTGCAGTGGTTTGATCGGGATTGAGCAAAAAACCTAGGACTAGTTCGCAAAAGTAGGTTTTTCATATAATTGTGAATAATTAATGAACGATTTGATTGACAGCAATGGTTCTTGAGGCAAAGTTGTTCATCACGAGGAGATCTATCAAATGATATGCATATTGTGTAGATATGTGAAACACCACGTGATTGCAAAGCCATAAAACTCGTTAGCGCCAACTAGTGGCCGATTTCTTTCAAAATTCTTACAGACCTCTAGGCCCATGAGTCGAACATGCCCAGTGAGTTTCGTTCCGATTGGCCTCCGTTAACCTTGTCTAATGGGTGCTCAAAATTGATTGGCCGATGGCGGTCATGTTTTTTAAGCTACGCGAATGACGTCATAGATCGTCTTGGCACTTTGGACAAAGACGCTGCATACCAATTTTTAAGTCAATTGGACAAACGGTATTGTAGTTATAGCCGTTTTTATGTTTTTTCGTTATTATAGCGCCACCAAGCGGCCGAACGCTACAATTTTTTTTATTTACCCCAAAATCGAGCTTTTACAGAAGCGTACCGAGTTTGGCGAAAATATCTCATTCCGTTCAAGAGTTATAGCCACAATTAGCATTTGGCTAACGTTAGCATAACACGTTTTTTCGCGCTATTTTGAGCGAAAATCGAAATTTCAACTTTTTTTTGATAATTATTGATA
Organism: Labeo rohita; assembly: GCF_022985175.1. Lineage (NCBI taxonomy): Eukaryota > Metazoa > Chordata > Actinopteri > Cypriniformes > Cyprinidae > Labeo > Labeo rohita. Next base: position 20,958,332 of record NC_066880.1, read on the forward strand.
TTCAATGTCTAGAGAATATTTCTGCACTGGTTTGGTTCCAATAGGGCAAAAAACCTAGGACTAGTTCGCAAGAGTAGGTTTGAGATTTAACGCCATTTTGCGGAAAAACGGTACGTCGTACGAAAAATCTGCGCCAGTGCACTTTTGTGCGTCTTGACCCAAGGATCGCAACGATGTTAAAATTTTGAGTCTACGACAAAAATTGTACGAGCTACGGCCAAAAATGTAAAAAAAATGAATTTTTTGCGCTATAGCGCCACCTATGGGCCGATTGGGCTGAAACTTTGATAGGTTCTCCCCAAATTGAGCTCTACCATCTGGCCAAATTTGAAGTCTCTACGACTTACGGTTTGGTCTGCACGATCAGTTTTACGGCAGAAAAAAAAAAATAATAAAAAAAATCCTAACAATTACAATAGGGTTTCAGCACTACGTGCTTGAACCCCTAAAAATCCTTACAATTACAATAGGGTTTCAGTGCTACGCACTCGAACCCCTAATTACTTCATTCCACATTTTTGTCTCTACTGCGTCACTTATGGTGCCGCGTTCACGAGAGTGCCATGATGCATGCATGTGGCAGTGCCGGCACTGAACCAGATCAGGTGCTACAATATAATGCGGAGAAAAACGCACACTGTATGAAAGAAATCTATTGATCTGGGCACAGCGTTGCCACACATATGCGTCATGGTACTCTCGTGAACGTGGGTCCACATCAAAAATATCTTAATTTGTATTCCAAAATGAAAATGTTCAATCTTAGTTCCAAACACAGAACACCAGACGTAATAGCTGCTCGAGCATGGAGAACAGTGTACAACCAAAGACAACTCGCTGAAATACTTTCATATTTACATTTAGACATTTAGCAGATGCTTTTATCCAAAGCGACTTACAAAAGAGGACAACGGATACAATCAAAATCAGCAAAATTGCAATTGCTGTGACAAGTCTTGGTTAGCCTAACGGAGTACACACATATATATATATTTTTTTAATTATATAATAAATAAAAAGAAAACAGAAGAATAGAAAAAGAAAAAGCAAGCTAGTGTTAGAGGCCTTACAAAAAGAACAGAGAAGCTAGTGTTAATTTTTTTTTTCTTTTATAAGACAACAAGCAGTAAGTAAATTAATGGAGTATAAGTCTAAAAGGGCAAGTTTTTTTTAAGAATAGAATTAGAATAGAGAGTGCTAGAGTTAGAGGGTCAAATAAAGATGGAAGAGATGTGTTTTTAGCCGATTCTTGAAGATGGCTATGGACTCTGTTCGGATTGAGTTGGGCAGGTCACACTGCAAAAAATGCTTTTCTTACTTAGATTTTTTTGTCTTGTTTCCAGCCAAAATATATAAAAATTCTTAAATCAAGAAGGATTTTCTAAACGGGTAAAAATGATCTTGTACGGAAGCCCTGAACCACATGGTGGGGGGGAAAAAAAGAAAACCTATAGTGGAGGGGAGGAAAAAAAAAAAAGAAAGTTTATCTCGTTATTTCGACATAACTCGTTATTTCGAGATATTAAGTCATTATTCCGACTTCTTAACTCGTCTTTTGGTGGGGAAAAAAAAAGAAAACTTATGGTGGGGGAGGAAAAAAATTAAAAACGAAAAAAAATAAATTAAAATCTCGTTATTTCAAAATAACAACTCGTTATTTCGAGATATTAAGTCGTTATTTCGACATAATAACTTGTTATTTCAAGATATTAAGTCGTTATTTCGACATAACTTGTTATTTCGACATAACTCGTTATTTCGAGATATTAAGTCGTTATTTCGACTTAGCTCGTTATTTGGTGTGGAAAAAAATAAAACTTATGATGGGGAGAGAAAAAAAGAACATTTATCTCGTTATTTCAAGATGCTAAGTCGTTATTTTGACATAATAACTCGTTATTTCGAGATACTAACTTGTTATTTCCAGATACTAACTCGTTATTTCCAGATACTAACTCGTTATTTCGACATAATAACTCGTTATTTGGTGTAGAAAAAATAAAACGTATGGTGGGGAAGAAAATAAATAAAATTTATCTCGTTATTTCGACATAATAACTCGTTATTTCGAGATACTAAGTCGTTATTTCGACACAAGTCTCATTGTGATAAGGTTTGTAGTTATTTCGATATGAGCCCCTAGAGGGCGGAATAAGACAGGGAATCAATTAAAGAACGCGTTTTAATTATGTTGACCTACTGTTAAGCACTTATAAGTTGGTGCTCCAAAATCCTAGAGGTTTATCATGGGAATTTGCATTTGTATTGTATTCTATGTAGTTTTCATAACACTAGATATTGTACTAATTCGTACTTTTCTAATACTGTACGTGGCCTAATGGGCAATTAACTTATTTTGCAATGGCATAGCTAGCTTTTAGTTTTGTGCTAATGGCCAGTATTGCTCTTTTAGCTTTATAGTTTATCTATTAGATCTGGTTCAGTGTGCTGGGAATATTCGTAAGTTTTATCAGCTTTATCAGTCAGCTTTGCGTATACCCACTTCTAAATCTCCTCTGATGTGCATCATAGTGTCCTGTATTAGCCAAAATCATGACAGTTCACCACATGATAGCTAATCCAATCACACGTGAATAAATGCAGATATTCCCTAAAAACACACAGTAAAGACACTTATGCGGTGAAGACCATGGCCGGCTTCCATAGAAATAGGATAGCGCCCACGCCCGCTTCGTCCCGTCCCGCAACAGTCAGAGAGGATGCCGACAGTGACAGAAAGGCCGCCTCTTCATGCGCGAAAGTGGTAAAATAATAGTTAGCCTATATTGATTACTAATTTGAATCAATACATTATAAAGAAAACAATATCTTAAATAAATTAAGAGTACACCCCCTGCAGGCACCACTACACCACCACTGATCTGGTTTATTTGTTAACTTTACACAATCGTATAATCGCCTGTTAATTCTGAAAAACGCAACATAAAGTGGCTTGCAAACCTGCGTCTACGGTCAGGAGGAGAGTGGAATAATGCTTGTGTGTGCTAGTAGTTAATAAAAGATATAATAATATATTAAGATATTAATAAGGAAATATATAAATAGATACAGGGTGAGACAGTGAGAATTCACTCGAATGCCAAACGCCACAAGTACACACCATGTAAATAAGATATTATATTTGCAGTTTTGAGAGCTTCATTGATTGTAACTGAACATTGTGAGATTGCAATAAATTGAAGAGAGTGACAGCTTTTTAGTGACTATATGGAAGCTCTGTTTGCTCGCTTTCTAGACGCTTTTTTTTTCTAATCGCTTTATGTGCTGCTAAAAGGACCAACAGACACAAACCCTGTACATGCAGCAAAGTTTCAGGAGTGAAACTATATTTTTAATAGTGTATATTTTTGTTCACCTGTTTCTTGTGCTTTCTTATTAAAATCCATAAAAGTAAATAGTGAAAATTACATCGCTAATGTCATAGAACAGCATAGTTTAATATACCGGGGCAGATTGTAACGCAGTGTTACAACATTCCCCATCAGTGCGATTGGAATATAAAACTGGTTCGTGTCTTCTGCTGGTTTGTCAAGCATTAATAAACTATCAAGACTGATATATAACAGATTGGTGATTAAAATAATATCATATTTGTCTCATTTTAAATGAATACTAAAAACTGAGATGAAAAATTACATAAGCCAGAAATGTACTTTTACTATGGTAAAATAAATATTCAGCGATATCTGCAAAAGGCTTTTGAATTTTAGCGCACTTTTTTCTCTGTATAGTGTTGCTATGGCATCTAGTAAATACCATAAATTTGGTTATGCTGATGTGTGTGGAAATATATAAACCACGTCTGTTACAATTAATGCCGCGTTAGTTTGTGCCCCGCGCACTCCTACTCTTAATTCATTTAAGATATTGTTTTCGTTATAATGTACTGATTCAAATTAGTAATCAATAAGTAGGCTAATTATTATTGTACAAATCTGCGCACCTCTCTTGACATGATCAGGCAACATGAACAGGAGGCATTTCTGTCACTGTCGGCATTCTCTTTGACTGGTGCGGGATGGGACGAAGCGGGCTTGGGCACTATCATATTTCTAAGGAAGCCGGCCACGGTCCTAATCGTCTTTACTGGGTGTTTGTAGGGAATATTTGCATTTATTCACGTGCGATTGGATTAGCTATCATGTGGTGAACTGTCATGATTTTGGCTAATACAGGACACTATGATGCACATCAGAGGAGATTTAGAAGTGGGTATACGCAAAGCCGACTGATAAAGCTGATAAAACTTGCGAATATTCCCAGCACACTGAACCAGATCTAATAGATAAACTATAAAGCTAAAAGAGCAATACTGGCCATTAGCACAAAACTAAAAGCTAGCTATGCAATTGCAAAATAAGTTAATTGCCCATTAGGCCACGTACAGTATTAGAAAAGTACGAATTAATACAATATCCAGTGTTATGAAAACTACATAGAATAAACGCCTATAGGGTATTAATGACAACCTTTTACGGTAATATGTAGCATTTATGGGCTTCTTAAACCTCAATAAAGCGTGAATGAATTCCTGGCATGAATGCAAATTCCCATGATAAACCTCTAGGATTTTGGAGCACCAACTTATACAGGTCCTTCTCAAAAAATTAGCATATTGTGATAAAGTTCATTATTTTCTGTAATGTACTGATAAACATTAGACTTTCATATATTTTAGATTCATTACACACAACTGAAGTAGTTCAAGCCTTTTATTGTTTTAATATTGATGATTTTGGCATACAGCTCATGAAAACCCAAAATTCCTATCTCAAAAAATTAGCATATCATGAAAAGGTTCTCTAAACGAGCTATTAACCTAATCATCTGAATCAACTAATTAACTCTAAACACCTGCAAAAGATTCCTGAGGCTTTTAAAAACTCCCAGCCTGGTTCATTACTCAAAACCGCAATCATGGGTAAGACTGCCGACCTGACTGCTGTCCAGAAGGCCATCATTGACACCCTCAAGCAAGAGGGTAAGACACAGAAAGAAATTTCTGAACGAATAGGCTGTTCCCACAGTGCTGTATCAAGGCACCTCAGTGGGAAGTCTGTGGGAAGGAAAAAGTGTGGCAGAAAACGCTGCACAACGAGAAGAGGTGACCGGACCCTGAGGAAGATTGTGGAGAAGGACCGATTCCAGACCTTGGGGGACCTGCGGAAGCAGTGGACTGAGTCTGGAGTAGAAACATCCAGAGCCACCGTGTACAGGCGTGTGCAGGAAATGGGCTACAGGTGCCGCATTCCCCAGGTCAAGCCACTTTTGAACCAGAAACAGCGGCAGAAGCGCCTGACCTGGGCTACAGAGAAGCAGCACTGGACTGTTGCTCAGTGGTCCAAAGTACTTTTTTCAGATGAAAGCAAATTTTGCATGTCATTCGGAAATCAAGGTGCCAGAGTCTGGAGGAAGACTGGGGAGAGGGAAATGCCAAAATGCCTGAAGTCCAGTGTCAAGTACCCGCAGTCAGTGATGGTCTGGGGTGCCATGTCAGCTGCTGGTGTTGGTCCACTGTGTTTTATCAAGGGCAGGGTCAATGCAGATAGCTATCAGGAGATTTTGGAGCACTTCATGCTTCCATCTGCTGAAAAGCTTTATGGAGATGAAGATTTCATTTTTCAGCACGACCTGGCACCTGCTCACAGTGCCAAAACCACTGGTAAATGGTTTACTGACCATGGTATTACTGTGCTCAATTGGCCTGCCTACTCTCCTGACCTGAACCCCATAGAGAATCTGTGGGATATTGTGAAGAGAAAGTTGAGAGACGCAAGACCCAACACTCTGGATGAGCTTAAGGCCGCTTTTGAAGCATCCTGGGCCTCCATAACACCTCAGCAGTGCCACAGGCTGATTGCCTCCATGCCACGCCGCATTGAAGCAGTCATTTCTGCAAAAGGATTCCCGACCAAGTATTGAGTGCATAACTGAACATAATTATTTGAAGGTTGACTTTTTTTGTATTAAAAACACTTTTCTTTTATTGGTCGGATGAAATATGCTAATTTTTTGAGATAGGAATTTTGGGTTTTCATGAGCTGTATGCCAAAATCATCAATATTAAAATAATAAAAGGCTTGATCTACTTCAGTTGTGTGTAATGAATCTAAAATATATGAAAGTCTAATGTTTATCAGTACATTACAGAAAATAATGAACTTTATCATAATATGCTAATTTTTTGAGATGGACCTGTAAGTGCTTAACAGTAGGTAAACATAAGCGTTCTTTAATTGATTCCCTGTCTTATTCTGCCCTCTAGTGGCTCATATCGAAATAACTACAAACCTTATCACAATGAGACCTATGTCGAAATAATGACTTAGTATCTCGAAATAACGACTTAGTATGTCGAAATAACAAGTTAGTATCTCGAAATAACGAGATATTAAGTCGAAATAACGACTTAATATCTCGAAATAACGAGTTATGTCGAAATAACGACTTAATATCTCGAAATAACGAGTTATTATGTCAAAATAACGAGTTATGTTGAAATAACAAAATAAACTTTCTTCTTTTTTTTTCTCCCCTCCACTATAGGTTTTCTTTTGTTTCCCCACCATGCGGTTCAGGGCTTCCGTAATCTTGTTTTCAGAAAAAAGAAGTAAAAATTAAGTGAGTTTTTGCTTAGAACAAGCAAAATAATCTGCCAATGGGGTAAGCAAATTAATCTTATTTCAAGCAGAAAACTAGATTATTTTGCTTACCCCACTGGCAGATTATTTTGCTTGTTCTAAGCAAAAAAACTCACTTAATTTTGACTTCTTTTTTCTGAAAACAAGATAATTTTTACTTGTTTAGAAAATCCTTCTTGATTTAAGATTTTTTATATATTTTTGGTACAGAATTGTATTTTAAGTATAGACTAGTACAGACTAGTAAATGCCAGACTAGTACAGTTTGCATTAATGGATAAACCTGTTGACCTAAAGAGAGAAAAATGGTCAGACATGTCATTAAGATCCCCTGGAAGTTATTAATTATAATAAAGCTGTTAACTTTGAAAGTGTGCAAATACATTGTAAGTTTATTTTTTCCAGAATGGAGGGTGTGCGAGAATGAAATTGGAATAAAAACACAAATATAATGCCCACTAAATGTACTAATGTTAAAATGTAAATATTTTATATATGCTTCTGGCATGAAGAGCTATTTAAAGCTGTTTAAAGAGGCCTAGAGTTCTATAAATAACTGCAATGAAAAGGATAGGTAGCATACTGTACCAGAATAGAGGGTTCATGTATGTGTTTTTTATTCAGGTGACAAGTGATCTGTTTGATATCATGTCTGGTCAGACAGACATTGATCACCCACTGTGTGAGGAGTGCACAGACACACTACTGGATCATCTGGACACACAACTCAGCATCACAGAAAATGAGTGCCAGAATTACAAGTTAGTATCACTCACACTCATCTCAAGTAACCTGCTGCTGTTTTTCTTTCTTATTCTGTGGTATGTGTCATTTCCCTGGTTTGAGGGTTTGTATCATTGTTTTTGTCATTAAACATTATTTAGTCAATACATTCCTGACATCATTGACCACTGCCAATCACTCAATTGTTAGGAGCTGTTTAGAGCTGCTGTCTCAACTACCAGAAGAAGAGGAAGCCAGTCTACTGAATGCACTGCAGCAGCTGAAACAAGAGGAGGAATCTCTGATCCGGGAGCTGGAGAGCATTGAGGTGCAGCGTGAAGCTGTGGCCAAAGAGCTGGCCGAGGGACGAAACCATAGCCAGCTGATGGACACAGAAGAACTTCAGTACATATGAATTTAAATAATTACTAAGAAGTCATATTATTCTTTCTTTCTTTTGTTTGCCTATATTTTACAGGATAGTATATAAATAACAGGAAAGTACAGGGAGAGAGAGAGAGAGAGGGGGTACAGGATTAAGACATGACCCAGGCTGAACTTAACCCAGAGTCTCCATGAGCATTACAGCTCTTTATATGTTGAAGCAATACACTACCCTTTGTGCCACAGTTCCATCTGCGTGTTTAAGTTATTTTTAACATTGTCATTAGCATCTTAAAAACAGAGCTTGTGTGTTTGCTCTGAAAGCTATTTTATTAGTCTCTTTGAGATCTTGTTCAATGGTGACAGGTGCTGCTCCACCTTGCTCCGTAAAAGGTGAATCCCTGTTCTCCAGGATGACAATAACATATAGTATGTGAGAGTCACACAAACATACTGTGATTTTCCTTGCTCTCACATGAGCTACAGATTTGCTGTTATAAGATGTCATTTAATAACAGCCTCTTTGCAAAGCTTGTATTATTTTGCTTGCATTATGAAATACTTATGAAGCATTCTGTGCTGAAATGTACTTCCTTCTCAAACTGTTTAGAAACTTCTAAAAAACTGACAGCTTTTGGGTAAAGGGGTTGTCTGGAAAGTATACAGCAATGTAATATAAAAAATATAAACATTTACTGAAGATCACCTTTGAAAGTCAAAGATTTCAGACCATCAGTGAGATTCAGGAAAATACGACAAGGCAGCCAATGGCAATTCCGACAGGATTTTGCAGAGTGTTTTAAACCGTGAAAGAGATGCTGGGAGAACTGTGTGAGGTCCTAAGGTACCTACTTTGCGGACTACTGAGGCATTGTTATGTGTACAATGTTTCTTATATATTTCTTCGATAAATATCTCTATTTTTCATGTTAAATGGCTGGATGCTTTCCGATTGGCCCTCGTATGTCCTACATGATTTGCAGTTATAGTTGTAGTAGTAGCATTTTTGTGTATTTTGCTGTTTGTTTGTTTTTTGTTTTCCAGTTTCCAAGTAAATGCGTTTGTCATCTCTATTTGTTTGTTTCTGTCTCAGGTATCAGAAGGAGTACTGCGAGTTTAAAAGACAGCAGCTGGAGTTGGATGATGATCTTAAGAGTGTGGACAATCAAATGCGTTACTGTCAGATTCAGCTGGACAGACTCAAGAAGACCAATGTTTTCAATGCCACCTTTCATATCTGGTTTCATATCTCTTTTTAAAAACTTGTTTTGTTTTCAAGGGGTCATATGATGTTGCTAAAAAGAGCATTATTTTGTGTATTTGCTCCTCTCTGCCCTGCCTTTCTGAAACACGTAGATTTTTACAAACCTCATTGGCCTAAAAACCGTGGTGTGCTCTGATTAGACAGCTATCCAAATATAACTACTGATTTCTAGTTGTGTACTCATTTAGAAGGCCGAACAAAGTAGCTTCACTCTCGCAACGAAACATAGCGTCTCCACGACATGGCGGTGGCTACAACAATACTACAGCAGAATAAGTGTTACTCCTTCTTTCTTTCCATATACATTTGGACGGTGTTATGCAAATAATCCCCCACAGTGACGTAGATTTGTAGGGACGTGTTTGAATGAGCCGTTTTAGGAAGGCGTGGCTGAGTCTTAATTTTTATGAAGAATATCTCTTTGGTTTTAAGACTTTAATCTTTTTAACATAACAGATCTTATATATGCCAGCTTGTAACACTCCAAAAAGGAAAACATGAAATTGCATCATATGACTCCTTTAAGACCGCCATCAAAACACTGCATATTGAATAAGCATTTATTTTCAAAACAGAATTGTGTAACCTTTAAAATCATGCTTTGTTTACCCTGCTTATGATGTAAAATTGTGTGTATAAACATATTGTAATTTTTTTTTTTCTACTTTTTTTTCTCAGGCACAGTGGGCAGTTCGGAACAATAAATAACTTCCGCCTAGGCAGATTACCCAGTGTACCAGTGGAATGGAATGAGATCAATGCAGCCTGGGGTCAAACTGTACTTCTGCTGCATGCACTTGCAAATAAGATGGGACTATGCTTTCAGAGGTGGCCAGATAAGAAAAATATTTACAACTAGATAGATAAAGCTTGTAGACAAACTTTGATGCCTTGTCTGAAAATACAAGATTAAGCAACATCAAACTGCATTAGACCTTGATTGCTCAGCAACATTGTTAAAAAAAGTTGCCCCATGTTTATCACCTTTAGACAGTTGATCAATTTTCAATTTGAGCAAGTTGCATCTGTAATGCATCTCAATCCACTTCCTGAAGAGGTTTGTGTGATCTGATTAATCTCAAATGCATTTCAGAGGGCATTTACACATTGTCATTTCAAAGCTATCTAAGAAGTAAGCGAAATCAAATCGTTACAAAACATTACTACTACCCATGCACTGATCAATGATCCAAGTTTTTAATGAAATCAGAACTTTTCTTGACAGTTCTCAGTGTAATTGGTTGTGGAGTAGGGTTTAGACTTAACTGATTTGAGAAAAAAATATGCTCTAGCATGATGGGTGTTGCTGGTATGTTTTAACATGTTTTGTTAGCATGTTGGTAGACATTACTAGCATGTTCTACTAGCCTCTGCATTTGCTCGGCACACAGAGCAGCCTTTACCAGGTTGAAAACCTGCTGACACAGCTCCGTCCACTGGACCGGATCTGGCACTTCCTTTTTAGTGAGGTCAGTCAGCGGGCTGGTGAGGTCCGAATAATTAGGTACAAACCTACTGTAATATCTTGCCAGCCCCAAGAACTGCCTCACCTCCTTTTTGGTCTTGGGTCTCGGGCAGGTCGCAACCACTGCTGTCTTACTAATTTGGGGACGCACCTGTCCGGGATCCAAGTGGAAGCCCAGATACCTGACCTCCACACGCCCAATCACACACTTCTTCGGGTTGGCCATCAGCCCTGTCCCTCTCAGTGCCCTCAGCATGGCACTCAGGTACTCCATATGTCGCTGCCAGTCATTACTATAGATGATAATATCATCCAGATAGGCAGTAGGATATACAGCAGTGCTCGTGAAGAATTTTGTTCACGAGCCGCTGAAATGTGGCCAGCACCCCAAACAACCCGAAAGGAAGTGTAACAAATTGGTGTAATCCAAACGGTGTTGTGAAGGCTGTTTTTTCTTTGGATAGAGGTGATAAGGGAATCTAATATCCTTTAGTTAAATCCAGCGTCAAATACAGTAGAGCTGTACCAAGCCGATCAAGTAATTTGTCAACCCACAGCATTGGATAAGCATCGATTTTCCACGTGGCATTCACCTTGCGATAATCCACACATAATTGTGTGGAGCCTTTCGTTTTACCTATCGGGCTTGCCCTTTCACTGTGGAATTCCTCTATTACTCCCATCTCTAGCATCTGAACCACTTTTTTGTGTTCAGGTAAGCGATACGGACAGCTATGAATCACCATTCCAGGCTCGATCTCAATATGGTGCTGAATTAGGTCTATTTGGCCAGGCAGGGGCAAAAACACATCTGTAAATGCGGCCTGCAGCATAGCTACATCAGTGAGCTGTGAGGGCAAGAGGGGATCTCCTCCAGGGGCCAGAACCAGAGATTGTGGTTTGGTATTAATTTCTAGCCTGAGATCCTCCTTCCCACTCCGCCTCACTCCTTTTTTGAGGAGTTTGAGGTGATAAATCTTATGTTCCATGCTCCTGTCTCTCCGAATCACCTCATAATTAAGATCTCCAATTCGCCGTGTGACCTCAAAGGGTCCTTGCCACTTGGCGAGTAGTTTAGAGCTAGACGTAGGAAGACACGTATTAAATTTCATTTAGACTTTCTGAAGATCTGTCCTTCCAAGTTTCTCTCAGGACGTCCAGCAGCCCGCGGGGCTGATGCCCATAAAGAAGCTAAAGGGGTAAACCTTGTGGATGCTTGCGGGACCTTCCACACAGCAAACAAGAGGGGTTCCAGCCACCTGTCCCAATTTTTGAAAATCTGATTTTATCAGAATTAAATTTAAATCTGAACATTTTAGTGTCTCATCCTGGGACTGTTCCAGGGGAAAATCATCAAGCTCAGTGAGGATTAGCCTCTCATTCACGCTCCGTACCCCTAGCTCAGTATCCCGTGGTCCCGGTTCAGCCACTTCCAAATGTGCGTTCGCTCCACTCTCCAGCTTTCTCTGTCCACAAGAGACATTCGCACACAAATACCCCAGTAATTGACTAAACGCTGGCCAATTTGTTCCCAAAATTATTGGATGTTGGAGGTGCAGGTTAACTGCAATCTCTACGCTATGCTTTTGACCCCTGAAATTGAATAACAGCGGACAGTAAAGGAAACCTCACCACATCCCTCTTGCACATACCGCACCGGAGCCATGCTGCTTTTATCCAATGCCTTAAACTGAATCAGGCTTTGATGGATCAAGCTTATTGAGTTTGATGGATCGAGTTACAACCTGAATCCACCAAAGCAAGATAGGTACCCCCACTTCTCATGTATTTGGCACAGGCCAGCTTGATCGGGGGCAGCCTGTGGGGCGTCCAGGACCTGGATCAGTGCCCTCACCTCCATCACTGAGCACCTGTCAATGAAATGCCCTGGGTCCCAGCCAGTAGCTACCCCCAGCCAGTAGTCATTTGCGGCAAGCGTCCCGGAGCTGTTAAACCAACGCGAAGGACTGGCCACTCCCCGCCAGATCCGACAACCAGATCCGCTGGCGATGTTCTTCTGGACTTAGACCTGCAGGATGGTTCGCTTCAGGTTGGCAAAGGCCAGGAGGTTCTGCATGGGCAATTGCTGGACTGCCACATGTGCCTCCCCTGACAGCAGCGGTATGCGTCGCATATGCCAGTGCTATTGTGGCCACCCACATGCCTCGGCCGACTGGTCTATCCAGCTCCGGAACAGCTCATGGTTCTCCTGCTGCGCCTGAGGGTTTACCAGTGTGATATAATTAGAGAGGAGGAAGGAAGAAGTCGGAGTTGGCGTGACTGAGGCTCGTGGTGTATTTATTCATGCAGGTGAACGTCATTTTGTACTTGACCTTCTTACTCACCGCTCGTCTCCGACTGCTGCAGCCTCCTCTAAACCAGTAACTAATACAATAACACAATACAACAAATGCAATAAAGGCAGCAGTAACAAATACAGTAAATACAAAAGGTAAAAAGTGTTAAAAGTAGTATGTAGACCTGAGTGAGAATAGTGAGGTAAAAGTTAGTGTCAGAGGTGTCAATTAGTGTCAAAAGGTCAGTTGTTGCAAAGCTAGATGAAGGACTTGTTGGCTGTTAAGCAGTCTGATGGCTTGAAGATAAAAGATGTTCTTCAGCCTGATTGTCCATGATCGGATTGAACATGGGCATCTGCAAGATTGCATTGAAGCAAACAGATGGTGAGCAGGGTGAGTGCAGTCCTTGATGATGCTGTGGGCCTTTCTCAAGCAGTGTGTCTAGTAAATGTTCTGCAAGGCCAGGAGTTTGTGTCCAGTGATGAGCTCAGCTGTCCTCATCACTCTCTGAAGAGCTTTGCGGTCAGAAATAGAGCATTTGCTGTACCATACAGTAATACTGCTGGTTAGAATGCTCTCTATGGTCCAATGGTAGAAGTTTGACATGATCTCAGAGGAGATGCCAAGTCTCTTCAGTCTCCGTAGGAAGTAGAGACACTGATGGGCTGTTCTCACTATGGTGTCTGAGTGGAGACTCAAGGAAAGGAAATGTGTACACCAAGAAGCTTGTAGCTCCTGACTCTCTGTGACTTCCTGTAGTCCATAATCATTTCCTTGATCTTGCTGACATTTAGAGAGAAGTTATTGTCAGCACACCATTCTGAGAGTGCACTGACCTCATCCTGTCATTGCCATTGACAGTGATGAGGACTAGGATGGTTGTGTCTCAGCAAATTTGAAGATGGTGTTGGAGCTGTGTTTGGCAGAGCAGTCATAGATAAAACAGAGAACACAAGAGAGAGCTGAGTACACATCCATGTGAGGACTTTTTGTTAGGATGTGAGGTATCAGGTCTGATCCAATATTGAGCAGTGTCTTCAACCGGTCTACAGGAAGCAATAGCAAGTCTTTCATGTGTGGATGAGTATTCTGCAGAGCAGTCACTGGGTAGTTGTGCTCCACAAAACATAGACCTGTGGCACTGAATGTGGTGTGTATAGCAAACAACTTATTGGGCTTAGAGACTGAGAACACCTCAGAGAAAGTGATGACTCTTTAAGTTTGTTGTGACATTGCTGAATTGTCTGCAGGGGAAGCAACTCAGTAGTACTGGTTAACTTGAGATGTTGCACTAATTGTAGAATCATTGACCTGTCATCAGGGACTGCATGGGCTTCCATGGTGTGTTGACCATTGTTTTGTTGAACTCCTATGTCTGTCAAGGTAATCTGGATAGGTGGCAGGTTTACCATAAGCCCTGGAGATGTCACTGGAGTCATGATAAACTGAGATATAACTCTTTGCAGACCTTTCATGGATGCTTGAGGTTGCAAGTGTCTGCAACATAGACCAAACCACATCTTCAGCAGTGCTTTACCTCTTTAATCCAGATGACAATCTGGATAGTGGTCAACTTCTTGAATTGACGTATCATATCATAGAGATTCGCATTCCTGACCATGGTGCTAGCAATGCCAAGGTTTTTTTCTTAGTTATGTAATTTTTTTTTTCCCCATGGAACTTATGTATAAAAAATCACACTTCTGCTTATGTTATATAGATCATGTATGAATACATATACTGTATCTGCAATGATCTTTAGCTGCTAATGTTCTCAGGATTTAGTTTATTGTTAGATAATTTTGTATATGGTAAATTATGGCATTTTCCATAAAAATTCATTGGTTTGTTACAGTGAGTGATGAGAAGCATCTGAAATTGCTTCCAGATGGCTGACGATATGACTTATATAGGGTGTATTGGCTACTTTATAGTATAGCAGCTTAAAGTTGTGACACTGTCACACAGGACTGCAACCCGCTTGTTACAACGATATGCTTGTTACAACAAACGTTACAAAGTAGTCTAAAAATCTATTTTAGTTTACATTTGTAACAACATTGTTGCAGGATTCTGTTAAACGGCCCATTCACAGCAAAAATGATAACTATAATGTTAACTACATTAGCATCCACACTCATGTTAACAACCCTCTGTTTATACTAAGCTGGTGTAGTAATTATGTTTTGTGAATAAAAGAAATGTGTACTTCTCTTAGAGTTAGAAGGCTCTTAGTTATAACTTTAGTGCATCATTATAGTTATAGTTTTAGTGCAAGCAGGTCTTCTGTCTATGGGAATTTAAGCTTGTTTTTAATTCTGTAAGGTCTAATGTATGTTTGATAGATGTAGCTTGTAAGTTTTACACATTCCAGACTCATTTGTCAACTGAGTAGCTTAAAATCGTATAGCACATCAGAAATAGAAAGGAACATCCATTTAATGTCTGCAAACCCGACACAATGCATCTAGTGAAGACAGCATTTTTCAAGCAATTTTCAAGCAATTGTCAAGCCAACATGATTAGCATAAATGATGAAAAATTGTTTGTGTTCTCTTTGTAGATATCGACTAGTTCCTTATGGAAACCATTCCTATTTGGAATCTCTCACAGATAAGTCCAAGGTGGGTGCCACATATAAACTTTGATCAATAAATGAAGAAAAATCATTTTATAAGTGCACAAGGTGAGTTTTTGAGCAGCTGGTGAAGGGTTTCTCTGGTGTATACAACAGTGGTCTTGGACTTTATACTGGTGCAACATTGTAAAAGTGCATGACAGGTTCCTTAAATAAACACACCTGATCTTGCTAATAAAGTCCTTTAGGCTTATTTGAAAATATCTCAGTTTATCTAACCCGGTTTCTCTGAATAAGTAATGACATGCTGTGATGTCTGAAGCCCTTATACCATCACACCATTTCATTGGCCAGTAGTGCTTAGCAACACCCCGAGAATACATCATGTATCATATCAGCATGCTACGCATAATTTCATCAGATTAAGTATGAAGGAAGCGCTATTGAAGGTACGAGAATGGCCGTCATTGCAGCATGTTGTTCGCTTACTACTTGAGGGTGTAACTTCCATTCTCCGACCTCCAAACCCTGTCTTGAGAGCAGGTCCACACCTAAGTTCAAATGACCTAGGACATGGACTGCTCTGACTGACAGAAACTTGGTCTGTGCCAAAAAAAGGACACGTCTTGCCAACAGGGGTTGAGAATGTAGTCCTCTTTGGCAATTCAGGTATGAGACCACACTCATGTTGTCCTTCCTGACCAAAATATGACAACCCCTCAGATTGGGCAAGTACTGTTTGAGTGCCAGATACACTGCCAGCATCGATTCATGTGCTAGCCACAATGCACCTCTGTCCAAACTCCACAAACTGGCCATCCTTGCAATGTTGGGCAAGCTACTCTAAAACTGCAGCTTGACAAGCTACTCGTAAATTAAAGTAGTTAAACTACATTCAAGCTACCCTTCTGAAAAAGTAGATAGCTACACTACAAGTTACTATGAAAAAGTATATAGCTACATTAAAACTACTTTTAATTTTATTATCTTTATTTTACAATTAACATTACAAATAACTGAATAATTGTTCATGAAGAATTATAATATTATAAGTATTATAAGTAAACTATAATAAAGTCATAAGTAAGATATGTGGGGTTTAAAATAACATATTGTAAAGCAATCATGATTTAAAAGAGTAGGTAAATTCAGGTTGATTTGGACACATTTTTTCCAAGTCATTTAAATTGCAAAAAGTGTTCCAGTCGTTGGATTTTATAAACCATTCGACACACACAATAATAAAATATAGTTATGTAGTTACATTATCTCAAACTGACTGTCAAAGTGCAAAATTGCTACAAAAATAACATCAATGCAATAGCAAAATGTATGCAACTTAAACTGGATAGGAGGAGTCATAAAATAAGCAGGTTAAACTCACAGCACATGCTTTTACTGACTTTGAATGGAGCCGCTCTGAGACGTCAGTCCTCAGCTGCACAAACATCCTTTGCCAGATGATAAACACACTACTGTATCGCTTTGATTAATCTAATCGTTTGATTAGTGTTCATTTCAAACTGTGGGGGGACAGATTATATTATGACAGTCACGCTACTGAAAAATGCAGTTATGTTAGTAGTGGCACTACTTGTAGCTAGCTACTCCCAAACACTGCGTCCTTGATAGACTGCCCCCAAACCTGTGAGGCATGCTTCTGTTGTGAATGTCTTGCACTCCTAGCTGGACCCCCCGGTGAAAGTAATGGAGCCTCATCCACGGACGCTGAGTGCAAAAACCTCTACATGTCATCATAACTTTGCAGAATGGATGACACTGAGGTGAAATATTTGGGCTCTTGATCCACCACTGGAATAGTCTCATGTGAAGCAGGGCCAGCTGAACCACAGGAGATGCTGCTGCCATAAGACCCATCAGTCTGTGGCACAAACCTACTTGAACTAGGCACCCTGTCCTGAACTGACTAATGACTGAACACATGGGGAAACAGACGTCCCCGCATCATGCAAGAATTGAAGTTCATTCCCAGAAAAATTGTTTGCTGACACAGCAGCAGAACTCTTTTGCAGGATTGCACGCAAGCGTCCATACACTTTGTGAATGTTCGAGGAGCCAGAGCCAGTCCAAACGGAAGAACATGGTATTGGTAAGCTTTGTCCTCGAAAGCGAACCTAAGGAACTTCCTGTGTCCCTTGATGATCTGGATGTGACAGTACCCATCCTTTAGATTGATAGTCACAAACCAATCTCCCGCTTGGATATGAGACAAAATGGATTTTAACATTAGCATCTTGAATTGGCTCACTCTGAGCAACTCACTCTTACCCATTAGATCCTCCAAATCTGAGGATTCTGTAGACAGCACTTCTTTGTCATACAGTTCACAACCAAAAGAAATTGAATTACAAGCTTCCGGGGTAGGCCGTAAATCATCGACAAAAACAACTACATAACGCTCTTCCAAAGCTTGAACATAGGTAGGCGAGGGTGAAAGAAAAGGGGAAAAGTCTGTCATCTCACTCTCCATGAGCTCCGGTTCACAAGCGTCACCCCAAAATTCAGTCTTGTGTGGTGCCTTGGCAACTGCAGAAACAGGATGACAGAGGGTTAGACGTAAGTCGTCCCTTCTTCAAGAAAGAGGTGAGTGCAACACTTTTAACCTCAGGGTATCGCAGTGACAACAATCAGATAGGCCGTTCATGTTGGAGGCCAAACATTGCACGCACCTGTCGGTTGCACGCACCAGTGTCTCCTCCTGCTATGAACCTGTCACAGAGATTGACGCATCTCCTACATTGTGTCTCTCTGAGAGGAGTAAACTTTTGAAATAGTTTGAAGTGCTAAGCGCTACTGGCCACTGAAATGGCGTGAGGGTATAGGGGCTTCAGACATTTGTCACACCAAAGGTGTTTCCATAGTGACATCTATCACAGCATAGGTGAACCTATGAAAAGGAACTACATTGGTGTGTGTTGGACCAAGGTAGGATTTTAACTCTGTAGGGCTGTGGCCCTCCAGGAATTGAGTTTAACACCTGTGTTCTAAAGAGAGCTGGTTGAAAGTTTCTTCACATATAGCAATCACTAAGTAAAGTATATTTAAATCTAAATGTATTTAGATTTATGTCATCTGTGGAGGGTGTAGGACCATAAAATGTTTGCCCAATCGTATTCCTTCCCGAGGGCTATGATAGGCTGTCTAACCTGCCTTTCAATGTATTTATTTCCATACCTCTGCGCCCCTCTGATCACACAGCCACGATACATCATCTGCATGTTGTTTTTTAAAATTTTTTTATTGCTATTCCAGACTGAACAAGAATGGAAGGCGTTATTATTGTCATATATAATGCGCTTTGTGATGTAAAGTTTTCTCACCTGTGAATGAGACACAAGGTAATCGGACAGCATTTAACCCTCCTCCAACGCCATTTCTCAGCTACCAAGAGGGAACATTTTTTCTAGAATAGTGTTAAGACTAAAGTCTTTATCTTGTGTGAATGTACATCATCAATCAGTTTGCCAAAAGTACTGTGTTATTCTTAAAAGTAAAAACTAAACAAAGGCAGTAAAACAAATGAACAGGTCATGAAGTAGTTCCTAGAGGACTAAATTTAATTAACAGGAAGACATACTTTCCTTTAAAACTGTATTGGAGAAAACGTACTGCTAACATCAGCATATTTTTGCTTGTTCCTGTTGTAGGAGTTGCCGTTGTATTGCTCAGGTGGTCTCCGCTTTTTCTGGGATAATAAATTTGACCATGCTATGGTGGCCTTCCTTGACTGTGTCCAGCAGTTTAAAGACGAGGTGGAGAAGGGTGATACAGGCTTTTGTCTGCCATATAGGTGAGAATGTCCAGAACGCAAATTTATACAACAAAAATGGCATGTCATTATAGATTATTAGGCTTTTGCACAATCTGTCTACAGTAGCTGATGACTAGCTGATTAATTAAGTTACCTCTTAATAAGCATTGAAATTATTTACCAATGTCTGAACATAAATTATTTTTTGTATTTATTTACATTTCATTTGCACGTCCATATTGGCTGAAGTGAAAATAAATGAAAAAAGTATATATTCAGATCTGCTCACGTTGCATAAATAATATAGTTTATACTAAATTACCCAGTTTCTTTAGTTCTTCATAATACTAAGAAAACCAATGTGAAGTCTTGATTTTATAACGAATAAAAAACAATAAAGTAGACTTTTAGTTAGTTTGAGAAGTTTGCAGTATGTGAATCTACATTTTCAGTTTACTTTCAGTAGACACTTCTGGGTGACCATTTCTCTCCTCCTACCACTCGATGGCCACTCGATCGAATACCTCACTCCATATTCACTCCATGGAATATGCTCTCAGTGACACTTTAAATAATGTCAATTTCATGTATATACTGAAACAAAAAATAATACAGCAGTACTTGTTATTGTTTCCAATAAAACCTAAACATGTTTAAATTTATGCTTTAACACTTAAATAAGCCCAAGTTTAGGCATATATTAATATTAATATATTAATGCCTTTTCATCACACAAATACAAATTTAGTAAATATTACCATATAATTCTTTTAACGAAAACAAAGATTTTAATGACATTCCCAGCATAATTTTTAGAATTAAATTCAGTTAAATAATATAGATATAGATTAGCTGTAGATGGTGATTAATGCATCTGGAATGTAAGACATTTTTGCTTTTAATGCTAATATTCAGCTTAAATGTTCTTCACACTGCACGCTTGTGAATCCGCTTTTTCTAACAAAGTGCAGGCATGGTGTAAATAAGAGATTTATTAAGTAGTGTAGAGAGATTTGTTGATTATAGTGGAACTTTGTTAGATCACAATGAAGATGAGTGACAGCTTTTAGTGTTTATAAAGGGATGTCTTTCTAGGCTATATATAATCAATTTAGAATTTGTATTAAACTTTTGTATTTCACATACTTTTATGAATGACATCAGCATATTTATGTGGGATTTATTCACAAAATAGCAATGGTTGCAAGTGATAACAATCGACTGAACAATAAAAATAGATGTGCGTTAAGGCAAGATTGAGCACCTTCACGAAATTCATAAGCACCTTCAGTAATTTATTTCTGGGACCGGTCCTGATACCCTTGCAGGAGATATATATTCCTAAATTGTAAAATCAGCTATATTTTACATGTACAGGTGCATCTCAAAAAATTTGAATATCATGAAAAAGTAAATTTTTTGTTTGTAACTAAATAAGTTTCAAAAACTGAAACTTTCATATATTCTAGATTCATTACATGTAAAGTAAAACATTTCAAAATTTTTTTGTTAGAGCTAACAGCTCATGAAAATCAAAAGTCCAGTATCTCAAAATATTATAATATTTCCTAAGATCAATCAAAAACGGATGTGCCAAACAGAAGAGTTCAAGTTCTTTAAAGTATGTTAATTTATGCATTCAATACTTGGTCGGCAGCACAAATTACAGCGAATTACTTGCTCCTAGCACAAATGACCGCATGAGTAAGGAGTGGCGTGGAAGCGATCAGCCTGTGGCACTGCTAAGGCACTATTGAACTTTCAGCTCATCTGTATATTGTTGGATTAACTGTTTCTCATCTTATTCTTGAAAATATCCCATATATTCTCAATGGGGTTCAGGTTAGGCATGTTGGCTGGCCAATCAAGCACAGTAATATCATGGTCAGCATACCACTTGGAAGTGTTTTTTGCACTGTGGGCAGGTGCTAAAGTCTGTCTGGAAAAGGAAATCAGCATCTCCATAAAGCTTGTCAGCAGATGAAAGCATAAAGTGCTCCAAAATCTCCTGGTAGACGGCTGCATTGACTTTGGACTTGATACAACACAATGGACCAACATCAGCACACGTCACGGCACCCCAAATCATCACTGACTTCAGAAACTTCACACTGGACTTCAAACAGCTTGGATTCTGCCTCTCCAATCTTCCTCCAGACTCTGGGACCATGATTTCAAAATGAAATGCAAAATTTACTTTTATCTGAGAAGAGGGACCACTTTGAATCACTGAGCAACAGTCAAGATCATTTTCTTATTAGCCCAGGTAAGATGCTTCTGACATTGTTTCGGTTTCAGAAATGGCTTGGTGGCCCTTTTCCTGAAGACGTCTGAGTGTGGTGACTCTTGATGCGCTGACTCCAGCTTTAGTCCATTCCTTGTGAAGCTCTCCCAAGTGTTTGAATCAGCTTTGCTTGACAGTTTTCTCAAGCTTGCGGTCATCCCTGTTGCATGTGCACCCAATTTCTTCCTTCCAGTCAACTTTGCATTTAATATGCTTTGATACAGCACTCTGTAAACAGCCACCCCTTTCAGTAATGACCTTCTGTGACTTACCTTCTTTGTGGAGGGTGTCAATGACTGTCTTCTGGACCATTGCCAAGTCAACAGTCTTCCCTATTATTGTGGTTTCAAAGAACAAGAGATACCTGGAATTTATACTATAGGGATGGACATTTAATGAAACTCAAATGTAAATATTCTAATATTTTGAGATACTGGATTTTTGACTTTCACGAGCTGTAAGCTCTAATCATCAAAATTAAAACAAAAAATATTTGAATTGCTTCCCTTTACATGTAATGAATCTAGAATATATGAGTATATAAGTTTCAGTTTTTGCAATAAGTTACAAACATATTCTATTCTATTTTTTTGAGATGCACCTGTATAAAAACCCCCCTTATACTGTGTGAGAAAAATATTGGGCATCATATTATAAGTATTAATATAAATTAGTTTTACAGTACATTTAAAGCAATAAAAGTTTTAGAAGAGATTTAAAAACATTTTTTTAAAGAGAGAAAAAGTTTTTTTAAAATTTTTTCCCCTATTTTTCTCTCTTCAAAAACTGGTAGGCTAACTATAAACTCTCTCTTTTATTTTTTTGCTCTCCAAAATCTTTTTTATCTCTCTTACAAACTTTTTCTGTCTCCAAAATTGTTTTCTCTCTTCCATTTTTTTTTTCCTCTGTCTCAAACTTTTTCCACAGAGCCCCTAAAGCAACATGGTGGTAGAAAAAAAATGGGAGGAAAAAATATTTTTTTTAAAATGTTTTTTAAAACTTGCATTCCCCAAGAAACTTTGCATTCTTTAACAAACCTTTTGCGTTCTCTCACAAAGACATTTGCGTTCCCTGGCAAAACTTTTGCATTCTCTCGCAAAACCAGAGTTCGGACAAAAACTTCCTGTTTACTTTACAGCTTGCAGTGGTTCATACAGCTTCATTCCTTTACAGTGGAGCAGTTTATTTAAAACGCAACAAAACAGGTCCATAGGTGTGACAGGTATACAGTAAAATATATTAGGAAAATATACTTCATACAGGAAAGATTAGTCTAGAACAGGGGTGTCAGAGAACCAGAGAACACAAAAGTTTTTCAAGGGAACGCAATTATCTCTGCGAGGATTTCTTTGAGAAAAAAATAATTTGAAAAATACTTTTTCTTCCCACCTCTTATTTTTTTAAGGGCATTGTTTCTCAACCCTGATCCCAGGCACCCCCAAACACTGCACATTTTGTATGTCTCATATATCTGACACACCCATTTTAGGTTCTTGAGTTTCCTTTAATGAGCTGATGAGTTGAATTAGGTGTGTTTGATTAGGGAGACACACAGAATGTGCAGTGTTCTTTCACTTCTGTATACTGGCTTTTACGGCACATTCAGCGGTCTTTCTCAGGTCTGTGCGGTTAAGTGCGAGATTGTTCCCCTGGGTGCTTTGGTGGTTTCTGAAAGAACAAATTCCCTATTTAAAGAGCATTACACAGCGACTTGCATCTTTGTAAAGATGCTGTTCCATCTGTGTCCATCTGGGTGGTCCGTCTTCCCGTCGGAACTGCATTCAGGGAGGCGCCTTCCATGGCACGTCTGCCATCGCGGGCCCACTGGTTTGCGGCAGTAGACCTAACGGACGCATACTTTCATGTCTCCATCCTCAAGACAGCAGTTCCACTGAAACTATTTCAGAGGCTCCTGGGGCATTTCACAGCTACGGTCACACCACTTGGACTGCTTCATACGAGACTGCTTCAGCGTTGGCTTCATGACCGAGCCCCAAGATGGGCATGGCACACATCACGTGCCTATCACGCCAATCTGTCGCCGTCTTTTCAGCCTTTTGCCTAACCAGACTTGGTTCAACTTTGTCAACCCCTCCCTGGCGTATTCCCCTGAGGAAGGACCTTCTTTCTCAGGGGCAGGGCACAATTTGGCAACTGTGCCCAGATCTCTGGAACCTCCACATCTGAGTCCCTGGATGGGACAGGGTGGAGTTCAGAGACCTATTACCAGCTGTGATAGATACGATTACTCAGGCAAGAGCTCCTTCTACGAGACAGCTCTACGCTCTGAAGTGGTGCATATTCACTTGGTGGTGCGCCTCCCGCAGTGAGGACCCACAGAGATGTAGGCTTGGGGCAGTGCTTTCCTTTTTACAACAAGGCTTAGAAAAGCGCCTGTTTGCCTCCTCATATAAAGTTTACATGGTTGCCATTGCGGCGAACCATGATTTGGTAGATGCTAGATCTTTTGAAAAGCACAACCTCATAGTTAGGTTCCCATGAGAGAGTAAATCTCCAAGGCATTTATTTGGACCGACAACGAGTTCCACGCATCTAAACAGCTCTTTGTTTGCTTTGGAGAACAGCACAAGGAGAAGGCTGTCTCCAAAGCAGAGAATGGCTCACTGAATTATGGATGCCGTTCTCAGGGCGTACCAGGCCTAGGAATATACTGTTTCCACTAGGGGTTAGAGCTCATTTAACTCGTGGCATTGCTGCAACTTCAGCACTAGCACATGGCGCATCACAAGAAGACATATGTAGAGCTGGGGTCTGGGCTACACCCAACATATGTTATCAATCAGGTTTATAGCAGCTGTTTTTTTTTTCTAAAAGCTATATGTGTATGCCTTATTAAATAATCAGAAGAGGCCACAGCTGCAGTGACCTCTTGCTAGGTGAGTAGCGCTCCTTGTAAGAAACAGGAGACCTGAGGTCATTTACCCTGGACATTGGAAGAGTCTGCGTCACTGCACTTGTCGTTGGCACGCCCATGCTTGCTCCCACATGCTCTGTTCACCTCATAACTCAGTGCAGTAGTTGTGGCATTTAGTATAGGGACCCCCATGTGTCATTATACGACACATGTTGTAGTGAACAACAGAAAGGGAATGTCCCAGTTTGTATGGTAAACCCTCATTCCCTGATTGAGGGAATGAAGTCGTGTGTCCCTCTGGCCACAACTCTGTAGTAACCTCTGATGTGCCGAGACACTACCTCAGCTCCTCAGAACAATGCTGAAGTGCGATCTGCACACACCAGGCCGTGGCTTCACATGCAAATTTTGCATGCCAATGTTATTCGCATTTCATTGGCTTTTTCTGATATTCTCAAGAATGATCCCCCGTATGTTGTTATATGACACATATATATCTTCATATATATCTCCGTTCCCTCCATCAGGAAACAAGGGTTACTATACATAACCAAGATATTCTTGAGAGTGAGGGGAAAAAAAGAACATTTTGGGTGAGGAAAAAAAGTGAGAGAGAAAAAAAAAACGTAGGACTTATAGGCTATGTATAAAGTTTTTGGAGAAAGAAAAAATAATTAAAGAGAGAAAAACTTTTTTTTTTCCATCTCTTCAAGCCCAGCATAATTTACAGTGATTGACATCAGTTTACTGCTATTTTGCTGCTGAATAATGTAGGCTAACTACTGTGTAATGTTAATGTATTCACAGTTTTACTGCAGTTTTACCTGTTTAATAAATAGCAGTCATACAATGTATCCGTATAAAACACCGCTAGTCAGCTACGTTTATAGACCTAATTATGTTACTAATATAGCCTAGTAATTATTAGCTGAATGTATATTTATGTGAGTGTGTGTATAAATATATATATATATATATATATATATATATATATATATATATATATTTATATATATATATATATATACAGTATATATATATATATATACAGTATATATATATATATATACATGTATATGTTCAACTCCTGTAACCTTCTGTAAGTGTTCATATAGAGTCATACTAGAACCAAAAGTGTATTGACACGACTGTCAGGTTTTTACAGTAATTGTCAAACAAAGGTTATATGGTACTATTAGATAATGCAGAACGTCAACTGGATAAAGAGGTAGACCTAAAATAAATAAGCTATAGGCTATATTTATATTAAACAAAAACAAGATGCATAGCTATTATGGATTTCGGCATGAGATCACTGATTATATTCTTATAACATTTAACCTAATAACAAAAAATAATTTATTCAAACTGCACTAGAATGCTTTGTCATTCTTAATTTAAAATAAAATATTCATTAATAAATATCCATTTCTGATAATCTTAGGTTGAAAATGCATTTTGGAAGTTCAAACTTGGGGACACCATAAAAGTCCATTGAAGGGGGGGGACTAGGTCACAGGTTTAGTCTAATACTGATTTAGTCTAAGCCCTGTCTGTGAAACCGGGCCTAAATATATTTTTTGTTCTATCTTTATTTATTTATTTATTTATTTTTCTTGTTGTGGTTCAGGGCTTCCATAGTAAAGCACTTTTCAAAATGAATCTAATTACAAAGCAAAATCTGGAAATTATAGTCATAAAGAAATGTGATGCGGTCAACAGACCTGGAACTTAAACCATGCAGTAGACCTGAAAAATGATCTGTAAACCACTTTTTTGTAGGACTACACCTCTACCTAACACGTGAATTTTTTGCTTAAATGCAGTGTCAATATGTTAAGGTGTTCAGATGCTCATTGGCACTCACTTCTGCTGGTGGCACCCGCCAATTTACTGAAAGCAAGCCCGCAATTGGTGAATAGTAGTTTGTAATAATGAATGTCCCAAAATGAGCAAGTATCAGGCTGTTATTATCAATATTGATCAATTTGATTGGGCCAATTAATCTGCTAATATCTAATATTTGGTTATTTTGAGATGATCAGTATAATGTTTTTTTTTGTGTTTGTACTTAAAATTCTATTTTTCTTTTGTAATTAGAATGGATGTGGACAAAGGAAAGATCGAGGACACAGGTGGCAGTGGAGGTTCTTACTCCATTAAGACTCAGTTTAACTCAGAGGAACAATGGACCAAAGCCCTCAAATTCATGCTCACTAACCTGAAGTGGGGTCTGGCCTGGGTCTCCTCGCAGTTTTACAACCGCTAGACTTGACTCTGACACCTGATCAGTGACACCAAGAAACCATATAAAGTATTCACAGTACTAAGATGAGAATTTACCCAAATGAAATATTTTCTTTATTTGTATGTGTGTGTTTTGTGTTTAACTATTAACTATTAAGCTCCATTAAATACCAGTAATGTAAATACCAGTGAATTTGTGTTTGGTATATTTTATTTGAATCACTAGGAATATTCACGGTGAGAAGGGGAGAGTGAGATGTTTTTTATCCTATACCTGAATGTTTTCTTGTCTAAAACTGCCCAGGAGTCAAGTGCAACTTTAATGGGAGTCAGTGGGTTTATGTTGGTTATTCTTTACTCAGCCATGTAATAAGAAAATAAATACTGTATAGATTTAGAAGTACTTCAAATACAAATTGATTATGAAAGATGAAAATTGGCTGCTCATGGTACTTATATTTACTTACACATTGACATTTATATTTACATATACATTAAAAAACTGTGGCCACCCCACTGGCCCCACATCCCTCAAGACCATGTTACACTACTCATGCATACATGCTTTAGTGTGTCACTTTCGTTTTTTTAATTATATAACATGAAATTATTGTTCACTGTTCATTCTAGCATGGTTTCACCCATGCCATGACTGGAACACACTACACAACATTTTAAATTAAAAATAGCTCAAAACCTGAAACATGTTTGATATGTTACTGGTTGGAATAATAGTCAAACTAAAAATAAGTCTGTGGCCATCATACGCTAAATGATTTTATGTGAAATCTGTCAGCTCAAATCTGCAGACAGGATCTAATCTTAAGCAACTAGCATCAGCTTGTCTAGACCGTAAATCTTGGCAATCCTGGGAAAAAAAATAGTGTAGTCTATTCTAGTCATGAATTATCTGTACATATATAAAAAAAAATCTGGATACACCAATACCACTTTTTCCAGAAAGCATCTAATACCGATAGTTTAACTGTTGGTACTTACTGAAACATATTACCAGTACCTGTATTTTGTGGCTGTCTGTGATTCGGCCATAGTCACAAGGCTGTGATATTGAGTTTATACAATAGTTCAACAGCACAAGTGTGTAAATAAATAAGAAATAACCTGTGTCTTTAAAAAACCCTTTTGTGTGAAGAACTACTTTCACCACAGATTCAAATCTCAAGTTGGCAGTTTAACAGATAAGCTCAAGCCCCCATTACTAATTCAAAATCCTAATTTAAGTAACAAAGAAGTTTTGAGTCACTTCACAGAAAGCTTATTGTATTGTGTAGAGTATAATATTATGAACGAGAGATGGACTGAGTGAGTATGATTACCTGCGTCTGATACAGCATTCATTCTTCAGCTCAATCTCATATTCAGAGTAAAACATTACTTATATGTCCACTGAGAAAATCTTTGTTGTAGTATCCTTTTATCTGTTAAGGTCAAAGCATTTGTTAACTATATATATATACAGTGTTGGGAGTAACGCATTACAAGTAACACAAGTTACGTAATAATATAATATAATATTATTTATAATATAATAATATTTTATACTTTTTTTTCAAGTAACTGTAAAGTAACGCATTACTTTTGAATTTCTAAGAAAATATCTGAGTTACTTTTTCAAAAAAGTAAAGCCAGTTATTTTTTTCCCCATTTATTGATTGGCAAGTCTCCTGTCGGGAAATTGGGAGCAACATGATGTTAGTGTATTCTAGACTAAATGTGAACGTGTTAATTCATCTCACTCACAAAAAAACAGATTTAGTATTGATCAGAATGAATAAAAACAATGAAATGCAAACTCAGAATATGATGCAACCCTGCAATAATTAAATATGTTAAAACAAATATGTTCGTTCAGCCTGAGGTGAATTCATATATATATATATATATATATATATATATCCAAAGGTTTTCAGAGAATTTGGCAGTACATCCAACCTCACAACTGCAGACCACGTGTAACCATACCAGCCTAGGACCTCCACATCCAGCATCTTCATCTCCAAGATCATTTGAGACCAGCCACCCAGACAGCTGCTGCAACAATTGGTTTGCATAACCAAAGAATTTCTGCACAAACTGTTAGAAACCATTTTAGGGAAGCTCATCTGCATGTTCGTCGTCCTCATCGGGGTCTCGACCTGACTGCAGTTTGTCATCGTAACCGACTTGAGTGGGCAAATGCTCACATTCAGTGGCGTCTGGCACTTTCGAGCGGTGTTCTCTTCACGGATGAATCCCGGTTTTCAATGTACAGGGCAGATGGCAGACAGCGTGTATGGCGTTGTGCGGGTGAGTGGTTCGCTGATGTCAACATTGCGGATCGAGTGGCCCATGGTGGTGGTGGGGTTATGGTATAGGCAGGCATATGTTATGGACAACGGACACAGGTGCATTTTATTGATGGCATTTTTAATGCACAGAGATACCATGATGAGATCCTGAGGCCAATCACAATCACAACATGTGTAAGCGCCACCCACATTTGGATTGGTGCCGACTGAGAGAGATACACATTTATATAGTGCATTTTCCACATGTCACTAGTTTCACCATTTGTAATAAATTTTGCTCATAGTGAATGCCACTATCATTTCAGTTTGTTTTATAGTTGTGATCAGCAATCAAGATCAAGCAAACAACGTGTGCACTCTCTCTATCTCACTTGTTCTATCCTTACTTTCAAATAACGTTAGTAATATTTGCATTGTTTTACTTTCTTTGTTGTTTATATATCCAATGAAACATTTCAGCAATGTCTGTGAGTATGGAATTTGTGCTCATCAAGCTCCCGTGTCTGAAAACTCAATCCACTCAGTGTGCATAACTTATCAACTCAAGCATGACGGATATACTGCATGAATATTGAATTTATGTTTGGGGGTGAGTCATGATGTCATTCTAATGCACCACCACACAGTTAATAGAGCACGCTGATTATAACTATGTAAGCTAAAAACAGTACTATGGATCTTCCTTGACCAATATATACATACAAGTGTGGGTACAAACAGGCACCAATTTACGGTATCCATATATGATAACTAATAAGACGCATTTGTGATGGTTTCGGAATGAACCGCACAGGTTTTAATTGTCTAATACAAGAGCCAATCAGGCGAAAGACATGGAGGGTCATGAGCAGAAATCACGGAATAAGAGGAAGTGGAAGTGGTGAGAAAGGAGGCAGCAGTGATGTGTTGTGAGAGTGTGGACAAGAAGTAAGGCCATTGCTGGGGCGAGTCACGGGCAAGCTGAAGTCAAACACGTGCGGGTTTGTGCTCGACTAAGTACTACAGCACCAAAAGAGGAAATATTTGCCCCTTTGTTGGATCTTCCTGGCCCAGACGGCAGAGTGTGGTTTCCAGGGACAGACTGTGGGGTGTTTACTTGGTTTGGTTGGCGGAGAGTTGGCGGGTGCTTAGCGATTCTGAGATCGCCGGTTCCTGGGTTTCTACGCTGCCTACGGAACGTTGCTGGATCCACTTGTGGGCAATCTACCTAAAGGCTTGCGGCTCAGTTTTTCATCAGACAGCAGTGGATTGGGGTCGTTGCTGTTCTTTATGGATTTCTTCACCAGTGTCAAGTGAGAGAGCGTGTTAATTCCAAGAGCTGCCAATTCATCCCAGGTACCTGTACTCATTAACAACTAAGTAGTCCTCTGCAAACTTCCCAGAACTTCCCCACACAGACATCTGCCATTTCTATTCATTTTAAACACACACACAAACAATTATTCTCGTAACTCAGGAACTTTGTTTATTTGTTTTGTGTTCTTTTGGGGGGTGGGAAATTGAGGATTTTGAACTGTGGACTTTTTGATTGTTTGATTATTGAAATTGAGTATTTTGTCAACCTATTATTATTTTTATTATTATTATTATTATTTTTTCCCCTTCCTTTTGAGCAAACTCTAACTCGTACTCAATGAACTGTTAATTATGTGACGTTACATCAAAAGACTCTGCTTGGCTCTGTGAAGGTTTATTGATTGTTTGTGTGAACTGTTTTTTCCTATTATGATATTTGGACATTATAATTTGGCATTGAATTTTTTTTTTTTTTTTTTTTTTTTGTGCGTGGGATGTTTTCTTGTGGTGAAGGAGTTTTATTACGTTACAGTGGTATCTGTTTTTGTGACCAGTGGTTTGAGTATTTTTGTTATGGTTGTGCTGGATGGATGAGACGGGAAACGAGATACGATACAAACAATTACTTTTATATTAATCTTCATACGAATCAGGCAGGAACACAGCGATACATCCACGAACACCAAACAACATCAAGGACCGACAGAGAACTCAGAATACAAACAGACTTATAAAGGGTAACTAATTATCCAGGGCGACACCGAGGATCCGAAGGGCCAAGGCGGAGCCCTAGGCTCTGGCGACCAAGGCAGAGGTGGAGATCCAGAGGTCCGCAGCGGAGCCGGAGCGACAGAGGATGGAGGCTGTGCCGGAGGGAGGGAGGAGTCCTTAGGAGCCGGTGGGACAGAGTGACGAGGCGCAGCCGGAAGAGCAGAGTCCTGAGGTGACGGAGAGACGACGACTGACCAGGGCGGGATCCTCCAGCCCTGACACCGATGGAAGCTGGCAGACCCGCGGCGAGCCCACTGCACAGGTGGTGGACTGAGGGTGAGCAGAGGGGCTGTCAGGGGACAGCGGTGACCAGACAGACGTTGACATAGGCAGAAGAGGGAGGGTGGGTGGGAATTCCAGACAGGCAGGTTGATCATAACAGGTAGATAATTCAGTAAAGTCGTCTATTAAATCCCCAGAGTTATTTTCCAGAACTTCAGTAGAGAAGTCAATCAAGTCCCCAGAGTTGTTTTCCAGCTGACCCCCAGCAGTGGTGCAGTGGGCAGGGCTCTCCATAGCCCTCACTTGCTCCATGTTGCACTCCCCCGTCGCGGTAGCTGTAGCCAGCTCTCGCACCTGTTTGGACGTGTAGGGCTCTGGTTCTGTGGCGATCTCTGGCTCTGTTGCTCGTGGCTCTGGCTCGTCATCCGCGGTGGGCTCGGGCTCAAACTCCGCGTGTCGGGAGGCTGGTTGGCTGGGCTCTGGGTCTTGAGTGGGGCTGGTGTCATCCTCCGCGGTCAACGAAGCTCTGCAGGACACCAGCACCCACTCGATGTAGTCGGCGATGCTCTCTCGTGGACCCTCCCCGGACAGCTGCGCTTTGGTGGCGATGTTAAGTCCTGCACGGTAGAATGTGCACAGGCAGGTCTCCGGGTAGTGCGTGAGTGGCGCGAGGTAAACGAAGTCTCTGGTGTGGTCCACGAGAGAGCGATTCCCCTGCTCCAGGAGAAGGAGGAGGACGGCGGGGTTATCCATAACAAAAAATTAAAAAAAACAAACACTGAGGAAAAACGGAAAATAAAGCAGGGAAAACGCCGGGAAAAAACTGTTTCGGTCGGTCCTACTGTTACGGTTGTGCTGGATGGATGAGATGGGAAACGAGATATGATACAAACAATTACTTTAATATAAATCTTCATACGAATCAGGCAGGAACAGGCAGGAACACAGCGATACATCCACGAACACCAAACAACATCAAGGACCGACAGAGAACTCAGAATACAAACAGACTTATAAAGGGTAACTAATTACTAGGACAGGTGAACACAATAATAAGGAAGAAACCAAAACAGAACTGACATAAATGTGACAATTTTGTGTTAAAATATTTTTGGTGGACATAATTCTGCCTGGCGCCCGAACTAGCAAAATTCTTTTTTTGAAATTGATGTGCAGTTAAATTTCTATAGTTGAGGTAGCCACCGACACATAAGTGGCGCCGAACAGGGACATGAAGATAATTGAGTGTGAATGAATCTGACTGTAACCGTATATTGACTTTTTGAATCTGTTATTTGAATTGTTATGGTGTGTGTTTGGAAAAGTCATTGAAGGGGACGTTTTGAATTTTGGAAGTGAAGTGGGAAAATTCTGTTAACTTTTTAAGCTAGTGGATTTTTGAATTTCTGAAAAATTGTGAATTTTCTTGGTGGTTGTCCACATTTTTTATGAAATTGGGAGGATTTTAACTGAAACCTAGTATTTGATTACACTGAATCTTAACTGATGTAAATTTGTGATTTGTGGGACAATTGTTTTAGTGTTATGAACTGTATGAAATGTGGATTATATTTGTGGAATTGAAAGGCAGTGAAAATTATATACATGCACTAACATACATAATACTGAATCCCAACACTTTTAATCATTTTCTGATAACACCTGTCCCTTACATAACCATGGCAGAGCAGGCTTCCCCACACTCAACTTTTGTTGAGATGGAAGTTCCAGAGGTGGCCACCCCTAATTGGCCACCTGTGCATCGTCAGGCTCCTCAGGAATCCTATGTCCCTACCGTGTGTCAAACGCCCTCCCAGTTCATTCCCATCGTTAGGTGGCAGCACTCCAGTTCAAACCTTTTTACGGTAAAAGAAACTTCAGAACCCATCAAATTATGCACGTCATCACCTGGGATAGACCTTATCAGCTGCATCGACTTCATCTTCGGGGGTCCAGTATGACCTGCCTAGAACTCTCCCAACACCTGGAAGAGAGATTGGTCAACTTACTGCAAAGCACAAGGTAACTGGGATCAGCTGCGTGATTTCATGTTCAAACAAGAAAGAGCTGTAACTGAACTCACCAAGGAATTAAAATCAAATTCAACCACCTCTGATAGTCAGAATCACTAAACTTGATGGAAAGATTGGGGAAATCAAACAACAACTTTCTACAACTTTACAAAAACAACAGCAAGCTGAAACTTAGTCGGATCAGACAATTAAAGCTATAAAATCCTCCAGCCCTGACACCGATGGAAGCTGGCAGACCCGCGGCGAGCCCACTGCACAGGTGGTGGACTGAGGGTGAGCAGAGGGGCTGTCAGGGGACAGCGGTGACCAGACAGACGTTGACATAGGCAGAAGAGGGAGGGTGGGTGGGAATTCCAGACAGGCAGGTTGATCATAACAGGTAGATAATTCAGTAAAGTCGTCTATTAAATCCCCAGAGTTATTTTCCAGAACTTCAGTAGAGAAGTCAATCAAGTCCCCAGAGTTGTTTTCCAGCTGACCCCCAGCAGTGGTGCAGTGGGCAGGGCTCTCCATAGCCCTCACTTGCTCCATGTTGCACTCCCCCGTCGCGGTAGCTGTAGCCAGCTCTCGCACCTGTTTGGACGTGTAGGGCTCTGGCTCTGTGGCGATCTCTGGCTCTGTTGCTCGTGGCTCTGGCTCGTCATCCGCGGTGGGCTCGGGCTCAAACTCCGCGTGTCGGGAGGCTGGTTGGCTGGGCTCTGGGTCTTGAGTGGGGCTGGTGTCATCCTCCGCGGTCAACGAAGCTCTGCAGGACACCAGCACCCACTCGATGTAGTCGGCGATGCTCTCTCGTGGACCCTCCCCGGACAGCTGCGCTTTGGTGGCGATGTTAAGTCCTGCACGGTAGAATGTGCACAGGCAGGTCTCCGGGTAGTGCGTGAGTGGCGCGAGGTAAACGAAGTCTCTGGTGTGGTCCACGAGAGAGCGATTCCCCTGCTCCAGGAGAAGGAGGAGGACGGCGGGGTTATCCATAACAAAAAATTAAAAAAAACAAACACTGAGGAAAAAACGGAAAATAAAGCAGGGAAAACGCCGGGAAAAAACTGTTTCGGTCGGTCCTACTGTTACGGTTGTGCTGGATGGATGAGATGGGAAACGAGATATGATACAAACAATTACTTTAATATAAATCTTCATACGAATCAGGCAGGAACAGGCAGGAACACAGCGATACATCCACGAACACCAAACAACATCAAGGACCGACAGAGAACTCAGAATACAAACAGACTTATAAAGGGTAACTAATTACTAGGACAGGTGAACACAATAATAAGGAAGAAACCAAAAACCACAGAACAACAGGGGGAGAGACAATGGGAGAAACCAAAACAGAACTGACATAAATGTGACAATTTTGTGTTAAAATATTTTTGGTGGACATAATTCTGCCTGGCGCCCGAACTAGCAAAATTCTTTTTTTGAAATTGATGTGCAGTTAAATTTCTATAGTTGAGGTAGCCACCGACACATAAGTGGCGCCGAACAGGGACATGAAGATAATTGAGTGTGAATGAATCTGACTGTAACCGTATATTGACTTTTTGAATCTGTTATTTGAATTGTTATGGTGTGTGTTTGGAAAAGTCATTGAAGGGGACGTTTTGAATTTTGGAAGTGAAGTGGGAAAATTCTGTTAACTTTTTAAGCTAGTGGATTTTTGAATTTCTGAAAAATTGTGAATTTTCTTGGTGGTTGTCCACATTTTTTATGAAATTGGGATGATTTTAACTGAAACCTAGTATTTGATTACACTGAATCTTAACTGATGTAAATTTGTGATTTGTGGGACAATTGTTTTAGTGTTATGAACTGTATGAAATGTGGATTATATTTGTGGAATTGAAAGGCAGTGAAAATTATATACATGCACTAACATACATAATACTGAATCCCAACACTTTTAATCATTTTCTGATAACACCTGTCCCTTACATAACCATGGCAGAGCAGGCTTCCCCACACTCAACTTTTGTTGAGATGGAAGTTCCAGAGGTGGCCACCCCTAATTGGCCACCTGTGCATCGTCAGGCTCCTCAGGAATCCTATGTCCCTACCGTGTGTCAAACGCCCTCCCAGTTCATTCCCATCGTTAGGTGGCAGCACTCCAGTTCAAACCTTTTTACGGTAAGAGAAACTTCAGAACCCATCAAATTATGCACGTCATCACCTGGGATAGACCTTATCAGCTGCATTGACTTCATCTTCGGGGGTCCAGTATGACCTGCCTAGAACTCTCCCAACACCTGGAAGAGAGATTGGTCAACTTACTGCAAAGCACAAGGTAACTGGGATCAGCTGCGTGATTTCATGTTCAAACAAGAAAGAGCTGTAACTGAACTCACCAAGGAATTAAAATCAAATTCAACCACCTCTGATAGTCAGAATCACTAAACTTGATGGAAAGATTGGGGAAATCAAACAACAACTTTCTACAACTTTACAAAAACAACAGCAAGCTGAAACTTAGTCGGATCAGACAATTAAAGCTATAAAATTTATGATGACTAAGGAACTCCAAAAAATAGAGAATAGTGTCAGAAATGTGCTTTATGGTGCAACAGTTGCAGTCTGTGATTCAGCAAGGCATTAAGGCAGTTCAACAGCACTTTCAGAGGGATTGTGGTAAACTATTGAAAGAAAGTAGTCAGTTGACTTTACCCACTGACGAATTGCCCACAAACATGAAAGAACTGCAAACTAAAATGGAGGCAAAGTTTGAGAATCAAGAAAAAAGAATGGCTGACTTGAGTGAGAAAAGTACTTTGCCTAAACCCTTACCAGTACCATCACCAGTAACTTCTCCAGTCACCCATACCGCTGTTAAAAGTGACCACATCAAGCTAACGTTTCCCATGTTAGGAGGGCCAGTTGATGACCCAGATCCTTTGTTATATATAACACGTTGTCAAGACTTCCTTGCTGTACATCCTCTAACGGACATGGACATCTTGGCCACCTTCAGCACAGTACTGCCTGTGACTGGTGGGAAGTAGCAAGATCGTCTGTTTCAGTCCACTTTTCTTGCTGCTTTTCTAGCTGAGGACTATGAAGATGAGTTGGCTGAATGTGTCCGTTATAGGACCCAAGGGGAAAAGGAGTCCATTAGGGATTTCGCCTTCACGTATAGAGTTCTCTGTAAAAGGTGGAAACCAAGTTTAACTGAAGCAGACATAGTTAAGATGATACTCAAAAATATAAAACCTTACCTTGCCAGTCACCTTCGTAGCCATGTAACCACCGTGGAAGAGTTGGTTCAACTCGGTCACCAATTGATGGCCCAGTTGGATTTCATGCACCAGGTGCTTGTCTGTATTTCACTTCACCTCAGTTAGCCCAGACTTCAGGTCATCAGCGACATAGTAACAAATGGAATCTTCACTCCCCCAAGCAGCCTGGCCAACCTTCCAACAATTCCATAACTTCTACATCAGCAAAGAACTCTCAAACAATTCCAGATAAATCCAGTTCCCCCCTCATATCTGGAAGCACATCTACTACTTCTAAAAATTTTGTATGTGTACCTCAACAGTTAATTATCCCTGTCAGTGTTGGCTCAAGGAAAGGGAAAGCCACTGTGAACACGGGTGCAAGCTATACTCTCATCCATGAGACGCTCTGAAAGAACCTTGCTTAATCACCTAATGATTTTCATCCCTGTACTCTTGGACCTCTGTATTCAGCTAATGGGGAAGCTTTTGGATGGCTAAATGTCTTAGTTAACCTCAATGACCACATGTTCACCATACCAGCTGCAGTTCTAGCATTCAAAGCTCTGGCATATGTAGCAGTCCTTGGCCTGGATTTTAATTTCTTTAGTGGTTTACAAATAAATGAGATTGATAAAAAGTATACCTTTAAATCTACCCCTGATGTGGATTATCCATTTCAGCCAGGTAGCGCCAGTGTAACTGAGAACAGACCCAGGAAAGGAAAGCATCAAGGGAATACCAATTAGAGTATTTCCCTTTTGAGTTTGATTCCACCCCCTCAACCCAAATTCACCATCAGCACAGATGACATCGATATCCAAAATTTTATTGACAATGCTGTGAATGCAGCTCACTTACCAGATGATGGAAAATGCCAGCTACTTCAGGTTCTGGAGGCCAATTCAGTGGTGTGTACTCTCAGGCTAGGACGTACTGATGTTCTGATGTTCTCTGACATCGTATGTACACAGACGCCAGTGAAACCGGTTTGAGAGCAGTATTGAGGTAGATTATCTTAAAGAGGAAGTCATAGCTTATGCTAGCAGAGCTTTGAATAAAGCTGAAGAGAATTCCTCGGTGATGGAAAACGAATGTTTGGCAGTGGTTTGGGCTCTGGAGAAGTGACAGCATTATCTCAAACATAAGTTGTTTACTGTTGTTACTGACCACTCTGCACTACAGTGGGTGATGGGGTCCACAAAGACCTCAAGTTGTCTGATTAGATGGGCACTGCGATTGCAGAGATTTGATTTTGTTGTCAAATACCGGAAGGGAAAGCTAAATGTGCCACCTGACGCCCTCTCTCGAATTCCCAGCTGTGTCAGTTGCAATTTGTATGCTAGTCACAAAGGGCCAGAGGATCTCCCAATTTCTTTGGATAAGATTTGGGATGAACAACACAAAGATTTGGTATTTATGAAATTATTGCAAACCGTGGCAGAAGGTGACATCAGTCTGAAAGAACAATATGAGGTACTGGAAGACAAGCCTTACTGTAAAGTTAGCCTGGCTGACAACCAGCTGCATTATCTTTGTGCATTCCTAGTAGCCTAATTCTGCAGATCCTTCAGCATTAGCCATGGAGGAGTATATAAGACCTATAAGAGAATTCAAGAAGTGGCTTACTGGCCAGGAATGTGGAATGATGTCAAACAGTGGGTGAACAGATGTGTAAAATGTCAGCAACTTAAGAGTGACAATCAAAGACCTGCTGGGAAAATGCAACACATCACTGTCATTCATCCAAATGAAATGCTGGGTGTTGACATAATGGGGCCCTTGCCATGTAGTTCCAGCCAGAATGAATATCTTTTAGTGTTTATTGATTATTTCACTCGCTGGGTTGAGATGTTCCCCATACGGAACCAAACAGTTGCTGCCATTTTTAGGAAGGAAATTCTGACCAGGTGGGGTGTGCCTGATTTTCTGTTGTCTGATCGAGGTACACAATTTGTGTCATCTGTATTTAAGGAGGTTTGCGAGAAGTGGAGTGTAACGCCTAAACTAACTACTGCATGCCATTGTCAGACTAATATGACTGAGAGAGTCAATCGCACCCTTAAATACATGATTGCCGCATACCTAGATGAAAATCACAAGAGGGATCATTATTTACCAGAGTTTAGATTTGTCAAATCAGACTCCATCTGAACTACAACTTGGGAGGAGGCTGCAGGGTCCAATGGACAAACTCCTTTGAGACAAAAATCTTTCCCCTGATGTGCCAGTGTACGATGTTGTTCATCGTTTAAATCAGTTGCAATCTAAAGCTATGGAAAACAGCAAAAAAGCTCATGTTAGACAAACAAGAAATTACAACAAATACAGAAGAGAACTAACATTTAAAGAACAAGTCCATCTGTGGATAAGGAATTTTCCACAATCTAGCACAAGAGCTAAATTCCCCAATAAACTAGTTAGGAAATGGAGAGGATCTTACTATATAATCAAGCCGCTGGGTCCCCTTAATTACCGTGTGGCACTGGAGATGACTGTAACGTGGAGAGGGAGACGAGAGGCGAGGGGATCCATACGCACGCTTTTATTATAGGGATGAGGCAAAGACATGGTCAGACAGGCAGGGTCAAAATCACATCAAACAGGTATGTTGGGGCTAGGCACAATAGAAGTCCGTGAGGCAGGCGTGGGTCGATCAAGGCGAACATAATCCATAACGTGAAACAGAAGAATAATCCTTAAACGAGCGAGAATCCACAAGGCAGGCGGCTAGACAGTAGAGACGAGATGGCCAGGCGAGAATACTAAACTAAGGGAACTAGGAACTCAGGAACACTAGGAACTAGGAAACTAGGAACTCAGGAAACTTAGAAAAACAAGGAAACAGTGCTAGCACTAGGTGAGCGCTAAACACAACTGAAAATACTCCACAATACACTCCACAATACTCGGTGCTTGCCGAGTGAAAGTCCAGGGCTTTTATAGGGTTGCTGATTGGCCACAGGTGTATGGCGCAATCAGCGTGGTGGATAGTGGGAGATGCAGTCCGGGGTGTAGTGCAACAGTCTGTGTGTAATGTAACGAGAGCGACATCTGGTGGTGAGCGGTCCGCAGAACACCGACCAGATTCGTGACATAGCCCCCCCCCCAAAGAGCGGCTTCCAGACGCTCCAACAGAACAACAGTCCAGGGGAGCGGGGGGTGCGGGAGCGGGACAGGACGAGGGTTGGAGGACCAGGTCCATGTGGGGGGCCCGGTGATTGAGGCAGGACCGACAGAGCAGGTACCCTCCAGGGCGGGGCCGGAGGCAGAGCAGGAGGCGCAGGAGCCCTCCAGGGCGGAACAGGCGACGCAAGAGCTCTCCAGGGCGGAACCGGAGGCGGGACAGGCGACGCAAGAGCCCTCCAGGGCGGAGCCGGAGGCAGAGCGTGAGGCGCGGGCGCCCTCCAGGGTGGAGCAGGAGGCGCAGGAGCCCTCCGAGGCGGAACAGGAGGCGGAGCGGCCCTCCAGGGCGGAACAGGAATCTGCGTCACGGTCTGGGACCTGGGGAAAGCAGTGACAGAGGATGCAGACAGAAAAAAGGGAGAAGCAGAGAGTTTAGCGGTTAACGCCCCCTCCATAAGAGGTTCTACGGCAGGCGCCGACACCTCTGGAGGCATTGGCACAGCTTCTCCAATGGGAAAGGCAGACGGGAGCTCTGGAGCAGGCTTGAGACCAGACGAGAGCTCTGCAGCAGGCTTGAGATCAGACGGGAGCTCTGGAGCAGACTGGTGAACAGACGGGAGCTCTGGAGCAGGCTTGAGACCAGACGAGAGCTCTGCAGCAGGCTTGAGATCAGATGGGAGCTCTGGAGCGGGCTTGTGAGCAGACGGGCCCTCAGGGGCGGACTTGTGAACAGACTTGACCTCAGGAGCGGACTTGTGAACAGACGTGACCTCAGGAGCGGACTTGTGAACAGACGTGACCTCAGGGGCGGACTTGAGAGCAGACGGGCTCTCAGGGGCGGACTTGTGAACAGAATTGTCCTCAGGAGCAAACTTGTGAACAGACGTGACCTCAGGAACGTAGTGTGCAAACCATATACTGAGAATGGTGATCGCCATCACACTGGCAGACATAACGTGACAAGACTCTGGGAGGTCGGACAAGACTTGACAGGACTCTTGATGATCAGACATGTCGTGACGAAACTGTGGACGGACAGACGAGACGTGACTTGGCTCTGGACGGACAGACGAGACGTGACTTGGCTCTGGACGGACAGACGAGACGTGACTTGGCTCACGAAAAGCTGTTTGGATCGTGCTTGATGCAGGACTGACATCTTTGACGTTGCTGGACGCAGGAAATGCAACCGTGATGCGACGTGACAGAGGGAATAAAGCTGTAACTTGACTTGACACAGGAACAACTGCTTTGGTGTTGCGTGACGCAGAAACGACAGCTTTAACGTTGCTTGACGCAGGAAATACCGTCTTGACTTGACTTGACACAGGAACGACAGCTGTAACTTGACTTGGCTTA
Source organism: Labeo rohita (assembly GCF_022985175.1). Classification (NCBI taxonomy): domain Eukaryota; kingdom Metazoa; phylum Chordata; class Actinopteri; order Cypriniformes; family Cyprinidae; genus Labeo; species Labeo rohita. The sequence goes on from NC_066880.1 coordinate 20,999,208, forward strand.
GGACGAGCAGTTCTGACTAGACTTGATGCAGGAAACACAGCTTTAACTTGACATGACACTGGAACAACAGCTGTAACTTGACTTGACTCTGGTGCAGCAATTGTAGCTTGACTTGACTTAGGAAGAACAGCTTTGATTTGCCTTGACACAGGAAATACAGCTTGAACTCGACTTGACCCTGAAAACACAGTTGTAGCTTGACTTGACACTGGAAATACAATGGCGACTCGACCTGACAGAGGAAATACAGCTGTAGCTTGACTTGACTTAGGAAACACTGCTCTAACTTGACTTGACACAGGAACAAGTGCTGTAATCCTGCTTGACTCTTGACTAGACTCAGAAACAGCAGCTGTAGCTTGACTTGACTTAGAAGCTTCACTTGACCCAGGAAACACAGCTGCAACTTGACTTAACTTGGAAACTTGACTTGACTCAGGAAACACAGCTGCAGCTTGACTTGACTTGGAAACTCGACTTGACTCAGGAAACACGGCTGCAACTTGACTTGACTTGGAAACTTGACTTGACTCAGGAAACACAGCTGCAACTTGACTGGGCTCTGGTATGGCAGCTGTGACGAGACGAAGCTCCGTTATCGCCGCCATTTTGTAAACGGGCTCCGCCGTCACCGCCATTTTATGGGAGGGAGGGAGACGAGAGGCGAGGGGATCCATACGCACGCTTTTATTATAGGGATGAGGCAAAGACATGGTCAGACAGGCAGGGTCAAAATCACAACAAACAGGTATGTTGGGGCTAGGCACAATAGAAGTCCGTGAGGCAGGCGTAGGACCGACAGAAGTCCGTGAGGCAGGCGTGGGTCGATCAAGGCGAACATAATCCATAACGTGAAACAGAAGAATAATCCTTAAACGAGCGAGAATCCACAAGGCAGGCGGCTAGACAGTAGAGACGAGATGGCCAGGCGAGAATACTAAACTAAGGGAACTAGGAACTCAGGAACACTAGGAACTAGGAAACTAGGAACTCAGGAAACTTAGAAAAACAAGGAAACAGTGCTAGCACTAGGTGAGCGCTAAACGCAACTGAAAATACTCCACAATACACTCCACAATACTCGGTGCTTGCCGAGTGAAAGTCCGGGGCTTTTATAGGGTTGCTGATTGGCCACAGGTGTATGGCGCAATCAGCGTGGTGGATAGTGGGAGATGCAGTCCGGGGTGTAGTGCAACAGTCTGTGTGTAATGTAACGAGAGCGACATCTGGTGGTGAGCGGTCCGCAGAAAACCGACCAGATTCGTGACAATGACGGGGGAAGATGTCCACACAATTCATGTGTGCAATATGTGTGGCGTTTGCTTGGCTCGATTGGCGGAGAGTTGCCAGGCCCTTTAGCGGATCCAAGATAGCCGGTTCCTGGGCTTCTACGATGCTTACGGAACATTGCTGGATCCACTTGTGGTGGATGGTGGATTGGGGTCATTGCTGTTCTTTATGGATTTCCTTGCCAGTGTTGAGTGAGAGAGCATGTTAATTCCAAGAGCTGCCGATTCACCCCAGGTACCTGTACTCATTAATAACTAAGCAGTCCTCTGCAAACTTCCCAAAACTTCCCCACACAGACATCCGCCATTTGCATTCATTACGCACACATTTATTCTTGGAACTCAGGAACTTTGTTTATTTGTTTTGTGTTGATTTGGGGGTGGGAAATTGAGGATTTTGAACTGTGGACTTTTTTATTGTTTGATTAATAAAACTGAGTATTTTGTCAGCCTTTATTATTATTATTATTTTTCCCCTTCCTTTTGAGTGAACTCTAACTCGTACTCAACGAACTGTTAATTACTCGGGTACGTGACCCATTACATCAAAAGACTCTGTGAAGGTTTATTGATTCTTTGTGTGAACTGTTTTTTTTCCCTATTTTGATATTTGAACATTTATAATTTAGCAATTGAAAATTTTTTGTGCGGGGTGTTTTCTTGTGGTGATTTTGTGAGTTTTATTACGTTGCAGTGCAGTGTTAAAATAATTAACTTTTGGTGGATTTATTTCTGCCTGGCACCTGAACTAGCAAAATTCTTTTTTTGAAATCAATTTGCAGTAAACTTTCTATAGTTCAGGTAGCCACGGTTACACATTACTGTACATACCAATGGTATACATGTGTAGTACTTATGGACAAGTGTGGTATTATTGTATGTGTATAATGATAACTAATAAGACAAATGCTGTACCTGGTAAATATGTAGTACTTACAGACACGTGTAGTAATAACGAGCGCTTATTGTGTCCGTATATTATACCTAAAACACATCTGCTACTGTTCTCTGCATACACTGTAAAAATGTAGTACTTATGGACAAGTGTGGTTAATAACGGTCACTTACATGTAGTGTTGGTATATGGTAACTAATAAGCAGTGCTGGAAAGAGTAATTCAAAATTCTACTTAAGTGAAAGGATTGCTATGTAAGGAATAATTTACTTGAGTACAAGTAAAAATGCTGAAAAATAATACTACTCAAGTAAGAATAAAAAGTAGTTTGCTGAAAAACTACTCAAGTTAGTGTGTTATAAAGTACTTTAGTATTACAAGTGAGACAAATGGACAAATGCATCAGATATCACTTCAGCTGAATAACATGCAGATAGAGACACTTTGACTGATGAAACATGGAAGACAATAGACATACAGTTGCAATGCAAGCTAATTCACATAGCCTGTATCACAGTATAGAATTTAAATATATATATATATATATATTCTGTCTCACTGTGATAAGAAGCACAGAAGCACAGAAGCTAATTGTTTTATACACAACTGATGTTATATAGTGATTTTGGAGCAAAACATGATATTAGTATCATAAATTGTCATGTTTGACTCTGTAATAAGCAAAAATAATGGCTATCCCTGTTGCCAGGAGCAACAGTTTTATAACTAATTTTGAAAAGTGCATTCACATCTAAGATTATGTGGTTGTTTTCAATAAGGGCACAGAAGGGTAAGTGAGAGGTTTGATAAAAGAAATGAGGGTTTAAAATTGTGAATAGAAAGGTGCCAGTAAAAAATAATGTGGGGTATTGGTAAGGATGGGCATTGTTTAAAATGTAAAAAAAATAATAATAATAAATAAAATAAAATAAAATAAAATAATAATAAATAAATAAATAAATAAATCTTAGATATCATTCACATTTTTTTCTAACTCTTATTACAAAATATTTCATTGTTAGCTATATACTATGAATGAAAAGTGTAGCTATCATTTCAGAAGTGAGACTTTTGTCTAATTGACTGTCTTCATTTTTTCTTATGTCTTTTAATTGGCTAAGAAACTAAACACACTGCTCGGCGATAACCAATAATTTGTATTCTATAATATTTTTTTTTCTCTCCGTGCATGAGCAGGCTCTGAGCACTTCCGTCAAGCTGCCTTTCAAAATAAAACTCTCTATAAATAACTTAAAGGGGTCATCAGATGCAAAATTCAATTGTTTGAACATAAATGTGTGTTGACAGTGTGTGTACACATCCACCCTATAATGATAAAAAGAATGTGCCTCCTGATCTACATAAATGCACAAATCATTGGTGATCCAGCTTCATCTACAGCAGAAGTGAGTATAAGGTGTTTTTTAGGAATCTTTGTAATCGCCTTTACTAATAATGTGCTAGTTAGCAAGTTTCACGGGTAAAAGTAAACAGTCACAAGAGTATGGCTCGTCACCCCACAGAAAAGAGGGGCAGGGTGAGCAAAGCTCATTTGCAACATGCAACCAAATGGGTTAATGTCTGCACGGCTGATTTTGACAAGGTAAAAAGGGTGTTGTTTTACACTACCATTGAGAAATTTTAACCAAAGTATGTTATAGACTTTTCATTAAGACCCTAAAGAATCATATCAATTTGTGGATGATGACCCCTTTAATCCTGGAAACTAATTAAAATAAGTGAGGGTTATTTACAGTGTAAACACCACTATAGTTTACATTTTGCATCAACACAAACAGTTAAGCATCAGTAGTGCACCTGTGTGATTAGGAGCAACTGAATCTCATCACCCGGGGCATTGCTGAGGCAGATACAAAACAGAGCAGCATTTACAGAAGATAAGCAACAACTCCAGAAGAGACAATTACGATTTGATTAACTGATGAGATAAGAGCTTTTGATGCCAGCCCTGTTCCTGAAGGCACAACAACAGTACACATTCTTGAAACTGTTCCTAATCAAATACACCTCATTCAGCTCATCAGCTCATTATTAGCTGATGTTATGAGAAACAATGTAAAATCATGCAGCATTATGTAAGAGAAAATATAATTTTCTCTATGTGTATTAAATCAATGCCACTGCTTATACATGATCAATTTTGTAAGAAGTCAGAGATTTCCTTACATAACTTTTAAATCATGAAATACAGTATTTGTTTTTGACATGTAATATTTCAAATAACTTTTGTGACAATAAAATGTAAAAAATATGCGGGAAATAATGTTAATAAGTGGAAAATTGTCATTCAGTGTAATGGTCCCTTTGCTTTTACCATTACATCTTTAAATAAACATATAAAATTTGTCTTATTGTGTTTTTAAAGTATTTAAATATCCAGGGGGATTTTGTCAGATGTCATTCAGTGTAAATGCAGTTTGTCAGATGTCATTCAGTGTAACAACAGTGTAAAAGAAGTTATTCTGAAATCATATAAAAACTGATATTCATTTGGCAGTCTGTGACATTAAAAGGCACCTGGAAGACCGTGTGGTGCTGCAGAAAAGTGAGTTTATTGCTCTTAAATATTTGATAATTTCACCTTTTCATGGTTTGATAATGCAAGCTACAAAAACCCATGTAATTCAGTGAAATGTCAAAAAACACTTTTAATATTAGATTTTATGAAAAAAAAAAAAAAAAAAAGGATGTTGTGAATAATTGTGATTAATTTTGCTTGTCAAGTTCACTGTTTGAAATAGGTGGCCAGTTGGTTGCCTGCAATATTAGCTGAAGTAGAAATTTCATCATTCAGGGTAATGGTTTTGTCATTCAGTGTAATGCAAATTCTCTGTTATACCACAGTGTCATCGATTACACTGAATGACAGTATCACTGTATAAATAGCAATTTTAGCATCTTACTGATTGCCACACCCCAGGACTGTTTGTGTTTTCTCCCCATGTACTCAGCATGACCTAGTCAAAGCCACTAGATGGCAACCCTGCAACCATTAGCCGAAAAAGCGTAACAGCTAAAGATAACGTTTCCGGTCTGGCAGTACGTGGGAAAGGAGACCAAAGGCCGTTTTTTTTTAAAAGATGTCAAAGGAAGAGAGGCTTCACTACGCTAAATAAACAGCTTTTGAGAGAAAACAGCTTATCATTTAATGAATCGACAGCCTGTCTGCTAATCTTCAACATGTTTTACACAAAAAATATTTCAATCCAAAAAGTATTGTTTAGAGTCTACCAGGAAAAAATCCAGTTTTATAAGAGAAGTCACTGACTTTTTGCGACAGATAGGATTAAGCTTAACAGCACTTCTCATTCTTTCCTATGGTATCCGTAAATATTTGATTGAGTGATTGAGTGTTGTACAACTGGTTCGGTCCTGGGGTCGGCTAAGGCGCCGGCAGGAACACTTGCATATTTTCCTGATGACAGCAAAAAGAACTTAAATTGCTCCCTCAATTTTAATTGGACACATAAAAGTAATACATCACCTGAATCTGTAAAGGGTTTACTTTAATTGTGTACACTCACCATATCAACAAACTTTTGTGGTTTTTAAAATAAAGAAAATATACAGGGTGTCTTTTCAGTCTTCTCAGTTTCTGTGAATATCCAGTTGAAATGCATCATTAAAATGAACTGAAACTCAGTGAATACATGACACACAAACATGAGAGGGTAACACTTTATTTTGATAGTCCACTTTAGACATTCTACTAACAGTAAGTAACTTTGCAACTGCATGTCAACTAGTCATTAGAGTATTAGTAGACTGTCTGCTCAATATCTTCTAACACTCTTCTAAACTTTGCAAATATATGTAAACTTATTCTGCTAACCCTAAACCTAACCTAACAGTCTGCTCTGAGAGTTAGTAGACATGTAGTTGCAAATTAATGAGTATTAGTTGACATGTAGTTGCAAAGTTACTAATAGTTAGTAGAATGTCTAAAGTGGACTATCAAAATAAAGTGTAACCAGGAGAACTCTTATAAGTAATGTGTAAGTAATGTTTCTTATTGGCATTAGATAATGTGTTGTTGTGACATAAACTTGAACGCATTAATTAGTTGGACTTTTCCAAAAGTATAATTCCTGACTAAAATGTGTGAAATCGAGTACATTTTGTAATATCATAGACAACCTTTCACTGCATCTGTAAGGAATCAGGAATGTTTTATATTTCATAAACAATATGACATAAAAGTAAGGCTAATGTTTGAGCTACAGGAACTGCGTCTAGCGACCGATAATGCTCTCTGAGCTATGAAAGTCGCGGCGCAGGCTTTGGGAAGGGCGATGTCCACTTTGTTGGTCCAGGAGCGCCACCTGTGGCTTAACCTGGCAGAAGTGCGGGAAGTTAAGAAGTCTGCTTCTTAAACCCCATTTCCCAGGTCGGTCCATTCGGCGATACCGTGATAGAATTTGCATGCCAGTTCTTCACGGTAATAATTAAAAAACAAAAAAAAAACAGACAGAGGCCATGATATACCCCCGACAACCCCCGTCTGCTCGTTGCCACGGACGGCCCCCTGCAGAACTGCTGAGGCCCCGCAACAGCCGAGCCTCCGGCCAGACCCGCCCAACGGTCAAAGTTCTTGCGGGAAGGTGGCAACGTCAGCTCGTCAGTAGGTTACGTTTTTTCCTCAGACGAGCAACCCAGAGGAGGCAGGCTAACTGACCTACTCAGATCCACTCTCGACCCAGGCATGAGAGATGGATCCAGCCCCATTCCGACCATCTGTAATCCGGCAGACAGTCACTACATGGTCTTACAGCACTATGGCCCTCCATGAGACGGCCAGATGCTGAGTCTGCAGGACTGGCTGGTCCTAGCACACTCACAAGGTTTGGTTTGCACTCTTTTAGGGATGTGGTTCTCAACCACCTGGCTCGATTGGAACTTCAGGTCATCTGGGAAAAGAGTAAACTTTCCTCAGTACAGGGTTTCTCTTTTCTCTGTGTGGACTCGGTCACTGTGACTTCACGTCTTTCTTTCAGGCACAGGTAGATCTGTTCGCCTCACCAGAATCCACTCTCATTGCCCGTGGTGGTAGGGCCTGACCGAGGTTTACGCAAGCACGCTTATCTGAATACGTGCCCGAGGTACCCGCCACTCTATAGAGCAGGTGGTAACCTTGCAAGCTATCCCTTCCCAAGAAGGGGGGGACCCCAACCTGTCTGTTTTGCCCAGTCCGTACCCTACATGTGATACTGAATGTACCAGGAGGTCAGTACGTTCAGAAGTTTCCCTAGGTGAACCCTAAACTACTCCTTCCGTCATTCTAGCACATTTCACGTAGGTAAGTTCGATGGAGGAACTTGCTATTAGAACCCAATACAAGGTAGGTTCCCACATGTGAACTCTTGTATTGGGTTGGTGCTCCACATGTAGTGGCTTCTCATGTGGCCCCATGTGTGTATTTTCCACCTATATTCCCTTGAGATGCGGTGTCTCCCCTGAGACAGACTCTGTCTCTAGGTTCTGAGTTTCGGTAGTCTCCCCTTATGTGGAGCCAACCGTTGATAACAAATCTTACACATATTTGTTTGATGCATAATAAGGTTCTTCACCTTATTTGTTACAGAGTAGCAACAGTTTATCTTTCCAGATAACATAGCTCTGACATAGCAACACCCAACATAATCAATTGCATTTTATGCATCTTATGCACTTTATTCCTTTTTCATTCATAGTATTCATTTAGTAGTTGTTCATTACTCTTGTCTATCTTTTGTTAATAAATTTTATTTTATTACAACTTATGTCTTCCTTGTGTTGATAACACAGTAAGAGGTTCTACAAGTTAGAGAGATCCCACCAATCTTTCTTATGTGATGCACTCATAACCACACATTAATTGACACGTGATCCAAGAATCATAATGTCATCTGTGACGTGAGTACCCATCACTACACTATTTCGCCTCCCTAGGTTGGCGAAAGCAAAATTCACTACACTAATTGGTGTCCCTGGGTGGGCTAAATTTGAGTGAAATTTACTACAAAGCATCAGCTTCATCAGTGCATAATTCGGGATGTCTGAATGATGTAATGTGCTGTAGCGGTTTTGAAAATGTACAAAGCAAAACCCAAAACATAAACAAAATGAGGAATCAAGATAAAACTAAAGACAAACCAAAACGAAGCCTCAAACCCAAGGCCCCCCGCTCACATGTCTAACAGTCTCTTTTAAAAGAGCATCCCAGCCAGCAACAGATGCAGCCAATGAACCGCCCGTCAGATCATAGGCGGGGCAACCAATCGAACATGCAGGGGTCGTCACAAATTTTACTTTGACACACCTTTCATTCTGAAGAAACTATACTTAAAATTCATATCTGCACTTTCAAGTTTAATAGAAAATAATTTCCTGTGATCCTGTAGGCTACACTAGAAAATGCCTCTAAATTAACTAGTTTTACTTAAGTATCCTTAATATCACTGAATCAGGCTATTAATTTATACCAACAAACTGATCAGGTAGAAATAGTTATAAATGTGTACTAGCAGTGTATAGCAATCTGGACAGTTTTATCTATTTATTAATAGGTACATGCTATAGTCTGCTATTTAATCTGCACACTAACACGATCACAAGTTCTTTCGTTATCATGTCGAAATGCCAAACAGCTCTTTTATTGACAAGCAACATGCTTATAACTCATCCCTCCAAACAGATGCATAAAATGAGTTTCGACATAAACGACGAACAACTTGAAAATGTAATCTATGCACTGATCAGTTTTGTCCCATCTGCAAAGTGCCGCATTTCAGCCACATGACTCTCGCAGATATATCCATTTGCAGACCTGCAACACCAGCAGTTTCAGAACCACAGAACCGGAAGTGCGGGGCGGAGCTTATTTTCTTAACAGAGCAGCGCCACCTACGGTTTTGAAGTGTAATTTGCTATTATTTTACAAGAAGCTTTATGTATGCATGTTATAACAATACATTAATCTTGTGTAATATAACTGTATATAGTTATTCGTTTCATTGTATTATGCAAGTTATTTTCTGTTCAAAATATAAAAAATAATGCTTGAAACTTCAGAGCATTTTATATGAAATATACTTTAATCACAAGATTTAAAAAAAAAATGTTTACATTAAAGCAGTGCTTGAAGTGGGCCGGTACGCACCGGTACACAGTACCGGCACTTCTGTATTTTAGCCTTTTGCGTACTGACACTTTTTCGTGCGTACCGGCACTTCTGACATGTTGCTGGTACTCAGAGTCAAAGGGTGCTTGTCATTTCTTATTTGTGCATCCTCGTTTCCTTTCCTTGCATCCTTTCCTTGCGTCTTAGCTCCACCCCTTCAGGATGCAAGGAAAAGACGCGAGGACGGAGGAATCAAAGGATGAACATTGGAATATTCTTGACCACTCAAGCATCACTTCAAAGCGTCATCAGCTGCGCTAAAGGGATCTGCCCATATGTTGTTAAAGGTCATTATTTAAGGCATTCATAATAAATATGCAAGATATAAGCAAGATGCCCAGTTTAAATATATGACATTATTTAAACTGCAAAGGTAAAATATTAATGTAAATTATTACAACAGATCTGAAGGGGGAGGAGAATTTATATGTGCGTCACGTTTAGTCGATAAAACACTTTGTGAAAAGGATACACCTGTGTATCCTCGCTCTTGACTCCTTAGGAAGCCTCCTACAAGATGGCTGAGCTCAATCAGTTTCCTGGGTCATAGGATGGAGGATGGAGGAGTGAGGAGACGAGGAGGAATACTGAGAAGCACCCAAAGCCTCATTGTCTGGGCGATTAGAAATGGCACTATATAAATCACACTACCAGAAGGAGTCATCTCATCTCAACATTTCACGTGAATGGATGTTAGTCTACCTCAGGGGTTGTCACCCGACCTCATGAAAGTGCGTGGGGTAAATGCGTATAATATGCACGCGAAAACTGGGTGTTATATGCATGACAAACACATGCAGTATCAAATGCACGCCAAAGTCAATTTTAGCATATGAATAACATGCCAAATATAAACTTAAAATCGTGCTATTTATACGCATTTTCATGAGACCGGGCTCTCAAATCAGTGCATGAGGGGGTGTGGGAGGTGTGAACAATACACCATTAGGCCAATTTTGCCATGACAATCCTGCTTAAAAAACTTTACATCATCCCTGAACACAAAATAAAATTTGAAGGACACTCTGGAAGCTACTGATTGTTCCAGGAGATTGTTGAGGGCCTTTTCCTTGTTCTCTTCATCCATTATAAGGAAAAGAGGCTCTTCCACTGGCCCCCTGAGCAGATCTGTTGGAATGGAGCCATTTCACAGCTTCTGTCATGTGTCGGATTACTGGGAATTCCTTCATTGCAGAATATTAAAGAAAAATGTGTCTTTAATATTTCTCATAAACATAGAGAAATCTTGAAATGTCAACTGCTACAACATCGTAAATCAATTACTTTAACTGATAATTACTTACAGATGTAAAATAAAAGGGTGCTCCAAAGACAAGATAAGAATATTCTCCATAAATGCCAAATAAATAAATAAAACAACGTTCCTCGTTCCTTATTTAACAACTAAATCACACCAACTGTTATGAAATAATATACTGTGATTATATATCTTAAACAACATATTCATACCTCTACAAACAACTGCCTTGTTGAAGTGGCTTTGAAGATTACTTTTTCTATTTGACCAGTTTGGCTGGCTTAAACCTGCTGGCCAAGCAAAAAGGGCAGTGGGTAATTTCTGCAACACTAGTTGCACTGCTGCAGCTCAGGTAATGTCACCTCTCTGAATCCATATATGTCTCTACAAGAGATGAAAGGACCACACAATTATTTCAACATTGACAAATGGGATTAAAATACCTATAAGGTATTAATTCACAAAGAATGCATATAATAAAGTACAACTAACTATTTATATTTATGACTAATAAACATCTTCAAAACTTCACTGCAAAGCCTATTTACAACACGCGATCCGAAAATCAATTGTATGACAACTAATTCAGCCTTCATTAAGATGATATACTAAAGCACAAATGAAATATTTAACATATAAAAGCTTAAATTAATATATAGGATAATTATTCACCATATGATAGCAAAAACATTACAGACAACTCACCGTGCTCTCCACCATGCTTATCTCATTGTCAATAACTCCACCCCTCACTTCCGGTTCTGTGGCTACGGTTCTAAAACCGGTTCTGAAACTGCTGGTGCTGTGGGTCTAAGAGTGATTACAAAGTGTGCGCATGCCGCTGTTTGAACTTGAACTGTTGTGGTGGGCTTAGCGCTCGAGAGAACGACTATTGCATTGGTAAGTGAAAAATTAATTAATTTAAGCTTATTTTAGTTACTTTTATCTAAACCCTTGTCATTTTTTTTACTTAGCCTACAAGTTTGTTTCAAGAGGCTAAAAGAAGAAATGTGGTTTATCGCGTTGTCCAGGCCTGCACAATTCTCCGCCTGGAGGTTTATCATATCTAACATAAATCCCTAAATTAATTTGATCAAAACGGTTGTGAATTGATCAATACTGCTGGTGAGAGTTCATGTTATAGCCTAATATTTAGGGGTTCAAGCACGCCCTGTTGAAAAAAACAGCATATGCTGGTAAGTAGGTTTTGATGCTGCGATGCTGGTTAGGTAGGTTTTGATGCTGGTTTAAGCTGATCCTTTACTGGTTTATGCTAGTCCTTGACCAGCAACATGACCAGCTAAGGACCAGCATAAACCAGTATACCGGCTAAAAGAATGTGTGTGCAGGGAAAAAATAGCAAGGACATATTTTAATTATTTATTAACAAACTAGTGTTTTCTGAGTCAGGGCCGGCTGTAAAGATAGACTTGACAATGCTCATTCGCCATCTCGGCAGTACAGTGGAGTTATGTGATGAGTAGCTTACATAATAAGAGATAGGCTGTTTGTTTTTCGATTTGAATCAGTTCGTTTTAATGTAGACATTTCAAGCGCTCTGTAGGCTGATGTCTTTGAGGTAAGTAAGTAAGTAGCCTGAGTTTCGCTTTATTTTTATTCCGCACTCTAGTTTGAACGAGAAAGCAGAAAGTGCAGCCTGTTTGGTTTCTTTATTTTTACAAAAGCACAAATATGTCAATATTGTAAGTGTACACAAATAAAAGTGGACCCTTTACAGTTTTGAATATTACTCCTATCTGTATGAACAAAAATTACGGCGTATTTTTGGTTGTATGTACTGTTATCAAAAAAAAAAAAAAAGCCAGTGATCGCGCTGGCACACTGAACACAAACGCTTATAAGCCTACTATGCGCCTGCTGTGCCTATAGTGCACATTTATCTAGGTCAGTGTTCCAGCCACTGTCCCACAGCACACTAATGTGCCATGACAGTTTAGGTGTGCCGATATTATAATTAGTTATTATTATCAAAATAAGTGCTATTGGTCCTCCTTATGTCTGTTTGAGGGCTTTACAAATATTTAACCAATGAAAAGCATCCAAAAGAGCTTGTGACTAAACCTCACAACGCCATTGGATCCTCAAACTGTCAGCGAAACTTATATATTGTATATTGTGTGACCATCGTTACAACTATAAACTTTTGTAACACCACTGCCACTACTAATCCAACCGTGCTAATCAAGCTTACAAGAATAGCTTGGTGTGGAGCAGACTCTTTCAGACCGATATAGTCATTTGGTTCGAGCCATGTTTTAGTCAAGCAGAGTACATCAAAACTATTATCTGTGATCATTTAATTTACAATAACTGCTTTGGGTGCAAGTGATCTCATGTTTAGGACCAAAGCTTTAAAGATTGTTTTTGTTCATTTTTCTGGTTTAATCCAAATCAGATTTTTTTCTAGATCCTGCATTAAATTTATATTTTAACCTCACTATTCGGGGGGGTAGCCAGTCAGTCTTTACTGATTGGACAATACAAGTACTTCTATCATTTGAGTGGGTAGAACAAAAGCCATCATAGCAGTTATTTGAGAATTGGCTTATTAGTCATATGGAGCGTAGCATCCTGGAGATGTTGTCCAACTGGAGTTCCACTCCAACTCTGCTGGGGTGCAGGCTAACAGCATGGAAAGCCTAGGACGTTTCCAGAAAACATTCCAGTTATTAACAAAGAGCAGTTTCTGTTCTTTACACCATGACATTGAGCAAAAAGTCTACTGAACCTTTTGTGTCCTTGTCGATACGTGGAAAGCGGTCCTGACATGGGTGATGTGCTGCGTACCGTCACGATCAGGCTCCTGACGTCCCTCTTCACAATCTCTGTATGCCGCAGCTTGCAGTCATTCACGTGAAGCACAACAGCTCCGATGCTTTTGTCACTCAGGATTGCTTCAGTGTCTCTGATGATCACAGCATCGAGTTCCATCTCGCACAGGGTGACGAAGCAGTTCCAGGTGGAGATCTGGAAGACCAGAGACAGCGGAGAGGGAAAGGTCCTCGCCGAGGGCCTGGCTCGCGTCTTATTTATATAGTGTCATATTTATTTTTATATAAATAGAATACAGAACAGAACTGAAATTATATCATGTTTATCAGCAAGACAGCATATAAGTATGAATAAGCAATTTCCGCCTTTGATCTTGTAGGTATCTGTTCTATTTCAGAAAGTCAGAACTGTCCATCTTGACTGCACGTTTTTCACTCCTCCCCTCACAGCCTCAGACGGAGAGCCTGAGACTGCCACAACACGAGAGCCAGGGCAAGAATCCACGACTAAGCTTATCATCGCCCTGGAGCCTGAGCCTCTAGATTTGTCTGACCAGATGTGTGACCTGGCAACATTGCCTGTCCCTGAGGGTGTACTAGTGGAGATTGAGGGCTTGGACAGAAGACCTGCCCACACTATTACCGATAAAGGTGAGCTACAACTGGCCACTGAAAAATATTACAAGGCAAAAATTTATTTTCCTATGCCCTCTGAGTCTCCGCTGGTTCTGTCCAGTTCACTTGTGTCTCCTGAGCTCCCTGTGAATCTCTCCCGCCTCCTCTCCTAAGGCCAGCCAGTTCCTCAGACCTGGTTCTGCTGGTTCCTGTCAGTCCCTCAGTCTTCCGGGTCCTCATCTCTGCCTTGCTCGCAGGAGCCATGAGCTCCGCCTTGGCTCTCCGGACCTCAGGTGTCACCCTGGATCTCTGTCTGCTCAGCTCCACTTGGGTTTCCATCTCCAATGGCTCCATTTCCATCACTTGTCCCCTGGCTGATGTCTGCCATCTTTTCACCATGGCTCCTCTCTCAACTCCATCCTGGGGCGTCTTCTTGGCTGGTCTCCGGACCAACACCTGGCTGCTCCTGAGTCCTCTCACCCTCCACTCCCCCATGGACTTCTTTATTGAACTTGGTTTTGCATTGTATGCTTTGAACAGCACAGCATGTTACATGGCCAACCAATTGAAAAAAATCTTAGTGTTGAGTCAATATTTTCATTTTGTTTTTTTTAGCTAGTTAACAGGAATACTTAATAATAATGATATGATGACAGTTTATATTCTATAATTTACATTTCTATGCCTCACTTAGGCATACAAATCCTATAAAACGCCCCCTACTATGAGGGGCAAGGGTCAGGTTAGGCCACAGAAAATTTTAATAACCTGATATAAAAACAATGGAAGTCTATAAGATGTCCCCACTAATATAGAAAAATAAATAAGTGTGTGTGTGTGGACTTAAATACTCCCTTTGTTCAGTAAAATAACATTTGGTGAAAACAAGCTAACTCAGATATCATCAGTGCCTGAAGTCAAAAAGACAGGAGGTCTGAGTGCTTTCAAGTGGGCAGAACAAATTTACTATCTGTAGTGATAAGAGTGAGCACTAAGGAGACAACTGCCCTTAAGCACAGACATAAAGCTGCACATGAACAAAAGTACCAAAGAAAACCTTTAATCTCATTCACACGCAGGTATAAATATGGTCTTCAGCAAAAGCAGAGTAGGGACAGTGATTCAAAAGAGCTGGAATGGAGAGAGAGAGAGAAATACAGAAGATTAAGCTGGAAAAGTTAAAGACAGTGGCTTCAATGGAGGCATGTTACCAGGGCTTTGATCCTGTATCTTATCTTCACTATAACTACACTCCACCTCGAGCAGATTTTGAGCGAAGAAGTAGCATTGTGCCATGGAAACTCAGCTGTCTGCACAGAGCCTTTACTGAAGGTGAGCATAAATGTGTGTAAGCGTGAGAGCACCTAGATTTGTGTTTCCTGAAGGAAATGACAGTGCTAGCAAAACAGGCAAAGAATAATGTTGTCATGAGAACAGAAACAGTATAGAATGTGGAGATTGGCTGTTCATAGAAAAATGTGAGAAAGTGGCACACTCAGTGGTAAATAAATAAAAATAATAAAATAAATGCAGGATCTACAGTTGTACACATCTAGCCTAAAAAGGCTGTTAAAAACAACAACAAAAATAGACTTCATTGTTATGAGATATTGCTATGTTGACAGTATTATGGATAGGAAATCTCAACAGGAGATTTCAATCTACCCCCATTTTTGTTTATGTTGTGCTGGCTTATGTAGTCAGTCTGGACTTATTTTGACACAGAGACACATGGATGCAGGATAATGCAAAAACAAACAGAAATGGTTTCAGCTTGCAGTGGCAGTGTAGAAAATATTCTATAAATGCTGTGTAGTATTTAATGTGTAGTATTCAATATGTGTAGTATTCTGGTAATTTGATCTCAACGTGTTGGGCCCCAGGGTGATTGAAGCAGCTTCAATCACTGAGACCATACAATCGCGAACAAAGTTACACACTTGACATGTGGGGCTGTCACATTACATAGCATTGTGACTGCCATAATTTGAGGGGAGAATAGTGACACCAGCAATGTGGCAAAAAGAGACATGGAAGTGGCTTAAACTAGGAACTCTCACTTTACTGGATATATGTAAACAGGGCTGGAGCACACTACTGTTTAATGGAATCACATGTCTTGACAGCAAGCTACTTGTAAACATTTTCTAACAAACACAGCCTTGGCATTGGTAGTTCCATTGACTTTGTTGCTGAACAAGAGTCGGATGTTTGTAGAGAATGGAAATTCTTTATCAGTTCATTAGGAGTGAGCTGTAAGCTTTCATTGGGTTCTTTTGAAGATCTGATGGTCCACAAGAAAATTGACAATGTTACTTGAAGATAAAACTACTGGACTCAAAAGGCAAGAGACTTAGAGAGGCATCTGTTTCAAAGGGATTGAGCACAGATGGGTTTTGATAGGGTTTCTTAACCTCCATACTCATCACACTAACAATACAGATTGTGTCATAGCAGCTTTACATTAAATAGGAAAATAGTGTCAATAATGCAAAAGGACAAAAGTAAACACTCAGTTTCCAGTTAAAGGCAGTTCATCGTTGAATTCAGTGATGTCATCATCCAGCTCAGTTCAGTTCAAATAACATACGATAGTGCTGGAAATTAGGTGTCCCCAACTAGAGACAACAGTGGCAAGGAACCAAAACTCCATATGTGACAAATGGAGAAAAAAACCTTGGGAAAAACCAGGCTCAGTCAGGGGGCCAGCTGTCCTCTGGCCTTTGTTCATCTGCAGCCAAGTCAGATTGTGCAGGGGTCCTGTGGTCTTGTGCCGATGACCGTCTAGGTGACAAGGTCTTCACTGGGGATCTGTCTCTGGGGCTCATCTAGTTGACGTGGTCTTCGCTGACATTCAGGGCAGTAAAGGTCGTCTCTAGGTCCTGATCCACCATCTAGGCTGGATATGGACCGGATCTGGGTGGCTATGGTGACCTCGGAATAAGAACAAAAGAAACTAATATTAACGTAGATGCCATTCTTCTCATGATGCAACAAGTACATCAGGTGTTATGGGAAGTGTTCCTTTCGTTGAAATACTAAGGTGCTAAACCATTTAGGGCTTTATAAATAGCAAGATTTTAAAATCTATATGATGTTTAATAGGGAGCCAGTGTAGTGTTGACAGAGCCGGGCTAATATGGCCATACTGGCAATTTGATCTCACACTGATCTCACCATGAGCTCCCAGGGTACTCGTGATGTGGTCACAATGTGAGGTAACAGTGAGCTAAAAGCGTAACCTCACAGCGCCCTTAATGCGTGCTCACACTATGATCACAATGTGAGGTCAAAGTGCACTCACTGCACAGAGACCAGTTACCCACCATGCATTGCAGCATGAAGCTTTTGATTGTCACTATTGTTAAGATTCATGCACTGATTCTTGATGTTTATCTTTGTTTTTACATCACACAGCAGTTCAAAATGTTTGTGACTTATCATGCTTTTAAAATCCTTCATAAATGATTACACTGATGGATCCTATACTGTTTAACCAAAGAGCTATTATAATTACAAATTTTAGATTAATAACACCTCAAAAAGACTGCATATTGAATTTAGGTGATGATTGTGTTGTTATCATCAATAACAAACCAATATCACCTGGTTGCAGTGTCTTTTTGGTACTCCTTGCCATAACAAATGTGCTTTACAAACACAGTTACAGCAGCCCCAAAAGAATATAATGTTATAAAGCCAAGGGTCAAGAGCCCAACTAAAGCAAATACTAGTCACCTTGATGGTAACGTCAAACAAAACAATAAAATATCTAGGGCTGGGTATCGAGTTGGATACTTTTTAGGCACTGACCGAAATGCCTCGATACCATTGAGTACTGAAAAACCTCTTGTCATTCGGTACCAAGCTTCGATATCTAAGGGGTTAATCTCGTCAGTGTCAGTGTACCAATAAGCCTGCAGCACTAGGTGCAGAGGTGTAGTGCAGGGTACATCAGTAGGTGTGTTCGACTAGAAGCGGCGGCGCGCAGATCGATTGGTGTTTGACATCCGCGAGAGTGATCCAAAAGCATCCGAAGCAGTCTGCTCTCTGTAGCTCTCTTGGTCCTGGGCAGAGCTGCGACAAAGTTGAACACACCTGCTAGTTTACAACGGTTCACACGTGAGGTGGCGTGTAGCGTGAAAGCATTACAACCCCCTTAAAGGGTCATCGGATGCCCGTTTTCCACAAGTTGATATGATTCTTTAGGGTCTTAATGAAAAGTATATAATACTTTGGTTAAAAATTCTCAATGGTTGTGTAAAACAACACGCTTTTTGCGTTGTCAAAATGAGCTCTGCAAAAATCATCCCATTCTGAGGGATTGTTCCTTTAAATGCAAATGAGCTCTGCTTGCCCTGCCCCTCTGTTCTCTCTGTGGAATGACGACCTACTCCGAGAGATTGTTTACTTTAGCCGCATTTAGCGTGTTTAGCCGCGATACTTGCTAACTAGCACGTTGTAGCGAATTTTAGCTCAAAGGGAAATGTATATAAATAATTACAATTAATTATGATTAATTACAATTACTTATATCAGCTGCCAGTAGTAACTGTAGCAGAATCAATTTTCCATCAACTAATCTGTTCGCTCAGCGAACATTCAGTATAATCTTTATATCAACTCTAAGAAATGATATTTTCTTGGCCACAGAAAATAACTTTCTTAAAGTACCATTGCATTAGAGCAAGTAGCTCGAATCGGAATCGTAAAGGGACATTAATTTGCTAGGCAGAATCAGAATCAAAACTCATGTAATTTGTGCACAATAGTTTATTAATGAAGAACTAACACATAACTAATCTAAACAAACAAACATGAAATCACTCATACATGGGGGAATGGTCAGTGAGAAGCAGTTAGAGAGAGACAGAAGAATGGAGCTATGAAAAGAGTCAGTTAACCACCTGCTGTGAAACCATCAGTGCTGTCTACAGCTTATACTAAACCTCTGTATGTTTAGTTAAGTGTACGATACTTGCATTGCCTTGGTCGTCGAACAAGTGTCCAAATGCAGTCTCTGAAAGTCTTGGTGGTTTGAAGCAGTGGTGGTTTTGGAATTGCAATCACGTTCTTCCGGGTCTGAAGAGTGATGAATTCCAAAGATGTCCTGACTCGTTGGTGACTGGGAGTTTCTTCCCATGTGAAAAGTGAAGAAGAACCAAGAGCTGAGAGGGACCCAGCTGAAGTCCTGTGATCTTTGAGGAATGGAAAGACAAGGCCGCAAGGCCTGGCGCACGCTTAGGGAAGTCCTGAAGAGTTCTAGCTCATCTTCTTAGGTTCTCCAAGAACCACTGACTGACTGAGGCGAGTCATGAAGATGAATTCCAGGGTTAAGTCGAACTGTCTGGCTCTTTGTGGTCGAAAGCCACAGCTCTGTATGTTGGGCCTGACGGGCCCGCCGGGCACGCCCTGTGCCGGCTCCGGCTCCCCGTGGGTTCCTCCACACGGGCAGCAATCAGAAGATGTTGCAGACGAGTGAGAAAGTGAAGAAGAGAGGGAAGAAGAAGGAAGAACGAGGGAGGCGGTCAACCGTTTGCCTTTAAGCTCTCTGGAGGCTGCGCCTCCAGGAGGTCCATGAACCAATGGTAAATTTCACCTTTGGAGGGAAAGTTTACGACTCTTTGTCTGTGAGCATGGTATTTTGCATATGTAATTCGATTGGGTGTTGATGCAAAAACTACTAAGGTTTCTTAAAACACTAACATGTTGCAAAGGTATCAACATCTAATTTACACCATCTTTTAGATCATTAAAATACGAACTCAAAGAGTCCAAGCATGACATAGGTGGGTTATACTACTAGTCATCTATCATAATACATGCATAAAACAGTAGAAAGACGAATACAAATACAATAGACAAAATTAAAATACAATGCAGTAATACTGTACACAATGACCTGGGCTATGTGTGATAGGAAGGTCAAAGAAAGGTTTGTCTGTGAATGAATAGGAAAGAGTCTATCTCTGTAGGCATTGTGTCTTTCCTATGGCAAATGTAGCATGGGCAGATGTGCATTCCTGAAAGCAATAAAACCTGTGGTATCAGATCGTTGTCCTGGCAACTGAGCCCTTTTGGGGTGTTAGTTGCTTTGGGGGGGTTTGTCTCCAGAGCTCCAGCATGTAGCTGGCCTGTTGTGTTTAAAGACTATTTGTTAAATGTAACAATTAATGTATGTCTGATTGGTCCAGACGCTACAACGTTATTAGGAAAGGATAGACGCATTTATGTAGATCTGGAGGTGCATTCCCTTCACAAACAAATGTAATCCACTGCATCTAAATGACGACCACTAAGTTCATTATTACATCCAGCAACACAACACCTCAATTGCTCAATTGGAGATATTCTTGTCTAACTTACATCCCTGCGCCGGTATCGAAACAATGGAGGTTGGACTGTGACAGCTGATCTGAGGTAAGACGCTCATGTCAATCAACTATCATGGGAGCAGCCTCTGTGGGTGTGACGCCACACCAACAGGCATCTGAGAATGGCTTGATTTGAAAAAGGGGATATTATTTTTACAGATTAATTAAAAACCACTGCATGGATTTTTATCATTATAGGGTATATTTGTACATACACTTCCAACACACATTAACGTTCAAACAACAAGTGAACTTTGCATCCGATGACCCCTTTAAGGCTACGTGTACACCGGTGCGTTTTGTTTAAAAAATTATAACAATTTTGATATCTGTCCATACTACACGACTGAAAGTGTGTCTTACGTGGTCATTCATGCACACTGTAACATGATGCTACATAAGACAATAAATAAGATTTATATTCCGCTTTTACTCAAAACTCATTTTAAACCACCAGCGAGTGTTTGTAATAACTTCCGTTTCCCGTCTAATGTGTGTTTTAGGCATGTAATGTTGTTAAAATATGTTATGTTCTTTGAATCAGAACAGCGATTTCAGAAGAGAGAAGGCATATAACCTTATACATATCGGCTGGAAGGTGCTAGTGCTTGTCAGTAAATTAGTGGAAAATTAATAGAAATTATGATTCTGTTTGGGTTATGCATTTTAAAACGAACATGCACTAGTGTAAATGTGTAACAGATGTGTAAACTGAAAACTTTTT
Source organism: Labeo rohita (assembly GCF_022985175.1). Lineage (NCBI taxonomy): Eukaryota > Metazoa > Chordata > Actinopteri > Cypriniformes > Cyprinidae > Labeo > Labeo rohita. The sequence goes on from NC_066880.1 coordinate 21,020,335, forward strand.
GAGCTTTATTAAAATTATTTTCACTGATTTATTGTGTTGGATATATTTTGTTCCTTTGTGCAGTGGCTCAGGAGTCTTTGCATCTGTATAAATGTCAAAATTGGTATAGAAAAAATTATTGTTCAGGAACCGGTATCAAAGTCAAGGTATCGGTATTGGCATCGGTATCGAAAATTTTTGTACGATACCCAACCCTAAAAATATCTAAATCTCTGTTAATTCTCAATAAGCGCTTTTGTAGACGTCTGACAAAAATAAAGTGTGGTTAGTAATGTTAGAAGCTGGTGATGCCATTTGTGAAGTTGTTTAATCATTCTCTGCTGAAATCATGAAAGATTTAATGTCTTCTTTTATTTCAGCTGAAAGGATGTGGCTGGAAGTTGTATGTTTGGAGAAGGTTCTTATAACAAAAATCTGTTAGCTGCATTAGGTGTGCATTCATTTTGTGAGCTCATCATGTGACACCACTGTAACATCACTGTGATAGTGTTGAGAAACAGGAAGTAGAATGTCCCCCCTAGTGACCGATATTTAAACTGCCTCCTCTCAGCCTGCTCAACATTTTGAATTCACAGTGAACTCACACTGTAAATATCACTGTATGAGAATAGTGTGATGTCACTGTGAACATCGCATGAGCTCACGTGTTGACTGGGAACCAAGCATTACAATAATCTAACCTTCATACTAGATACTAGCTTTGCCAGAAAACGGAGATTCGAGATTGGTCTATAATGAATTTGTTGGGGTCAAGTTGTGTTTTTTTTAATGAGAGGCTTAGTAACAGCCAGTTTGACGGTTTTGGACATATCCTAATGACAGTGACAAATTATTAATACTCAGAAGAGGTTCTGGAAGCACCTCTTTTAGTAGCTTAGATGGAATAGGGTCTAACATAGATGTTGTTGGTTTAGATGATTTAACAAGTTTATACAAATTCTTCCTCTCCTATAGTAGAGAATGAATGGAAATGTTCATCAGGAGATCTATAATGCACTATCTAATGTGATACTGTAGCTGCATGGTTACCATTTTATTTCTAATAGTATCAATCTTGGAAATAAAGTAGTTCATAAAGTCATTACTGCTGTGCTGTTGGGAAAACTCAACGCCTGTTGGTGCTTTATTTTTTGTTAATTTAGCCAGTGTATTGAATAAATACCTGGGGTTATGTTTGTTTTCTTCTAAAAGAGATGAAAACTAATCAGATCTAGAAGTTTTTAATGCTTTTCTGTAGGATAGGTTACATTCACGCCAGGCAGTACGAAATACCTCTAGTTTTGTTTTCCTCCAGCTGTGCTCAATTTTCCGGGCTGCTCTCTTTACATCAAGTTTTTCTGAGCTATTGGATATGCTGAGGAACTGAGATAAGTCAGGAAGATTACTTTCAAAGCAGTCTTTTGTGGCAGTTCTATCAGTGATGGTTCTATCATACTTGTAACATGGAGTTGAATTTACAGTTTTAGCTATCTGAAGTATACACAATACTAGATAATGATCTGAGATATTATCGCTTTGCTGCAGAATTTCAATTCCATTAACATCAATTCATCAGTACAGGCCCCTTTACACTATCATTTAAATGCGACCCATTTCCGTTTTTTTGTTCATATGTAACACAGAACGGATCTGTTGTGACAATGTAAACAGACAAAAAACACATGTATCAGAATATTTCGAGATTGGTTTCAGGCCTCATTCATATGTGGAAATAAATCAGATATAAATTGGATATGTGCCAATGTGACTGTCTTAAGTGAACGCTTGGGGAACTGTTGGGGGAAAACATCTGATGTGATTATATTCAATTTGTGCATTACAGTATAGGCTGTCTGTCTTATTAATGTTAATCTAACAATAAAAGAAAAGAGGGAATCACTCGCTGCACTTCATTAAACTGCTTTTGTAGTTTTAATAATCAATTTATTTATAATGAACACACAGTATTTGTTTTTCGTACATGAATGCTTTTGTTTTTGTTTGGTTAAAGGTAATGCATTATTTGTTTCTTTCTAGGCTATTTGTTAAAAAATTTTTAAAAAAAAAATTCATCTGTTCTTATTTATAATAGTAAAGATAAAATAAAAAATTGCTATATTGTGATTATTAATTATTATTGTAATTTGTAATAAGAAAAGAACTGGAGCAAAACTTCTTGGAGGAACTGGAGGAAAATCTTTCTCATAATCTACTTTGCTGACTATATCAACTTCAAACAGATGTAGCACAGTCATTTTTTGTCCAATTCCAACAAATCATACATAATTTGAAGGTCTTTTAATGGAGAAAGTGAAAATAAAAATAACTGTTTTTTAACAGTTCATTGTGACTTGTTTGGTCAGCACAGTTCACATATTATTCTCAGGAGGAAGCACGTGAGGTGCATGTGCAATGTTTAAGATGGTATGGCAAAGATGGTATAAACACATGAATCGGATATGGATTGCCATTGAAAGAACGTATAATCACGTCTTGAATATCCACTCTCTTTACAGATGATATAAGAGGGGACATTTTAGTTGATGTGGGATCTGGCCCCACTCTCTACCAGGTCATGAGTGGTTGTGAGAGATTTGACCGTGTCATCCTGTCCGACTTTTTGGAAGTGAATCGAAGAGAGCTGCAAAGCTGGCTACAGGAGGGAAAGAGCAGTATTGACTGGACTGCTTACTTCAAATATGTGTGTAAATTGGAGGGTCGCAGGTGAGATTCCCATCTTTAATCTTTTTTTTTTTTTTTTTTTTTTTTTTAATCCAATAAAAAGCATTATTCAATTATTTCATTATATTAATTTAAAACTGTCAGCATCCTGTCATTTAATTGGTCAGGTTTAAAAATTTGGTGACAGGATCCTGCCACCCACGTTTTCCATAGTACTGTCCTTGTGTGAGCATACAGCTTCAAGGTTGTTCTCTGGGTTGTGTGCTTTTCTGTCTGTGTTGTTATGTGTGTTCAGGGCATAGTGACAGGATTCTGACAAGCCATTCATGTTGATTTTAGGATCCTGACATCCATTCTCCACAGACTTGTAACTGGTTGTTCAGTGCACCAGTTAGAACAGGGTTTTTAAAACCTGTCCTGGAGGCCCCCCCATCATTGCACAGTTTGTATGTCTCCCTTACCAGACACACCAAATTCAGGTCTTGCAGTCTCTAATAATGAACTCATGAGCTGAATCAGGCGTGTTGGTAAGGAGGCAGGGCTGACGCTATTGCTAGGTATGACAAATTGTTTTGAACTGTTTTGATTGGTTGACATACACCTAACCTTTCCTCAAAAAGGGGTCAAGCCTCTGACGCCCGGGCTGCTCACATAGCTTGGCAAAAATGGGAAACCCAGTTTCAGATGAAAGAGGGACATTCAAACCAAGTTAGTAACACAGCTATCCGTCAGATAGCAATGTTACAGTGCATTCACAGCACTTTTTCCACATTTTGTTATGTTACAGCCTTATTCCAAAATGGATTAAATTCATTATTTTCCTATACCCAACACCCAATAATGACTACGTGAAAGTTTTGTTTTCTTTTGTTTTTTTTAATCTTTGCAAAAAAAACAAAAAAAAAAACAAGTATTCACAGCCTTTGCCATGACACTCGAAATTGAGCTCAGGTGCATCCTGTTTCCACTGATCATCCTTGAGATGTTTCTACAACTTGACTGAAGTCCACCTGTGGTAAATTCAGTTGCCTGAACATGAGTTGGAAAGGCACACACCTGTCTATAGAGGGTATGCATTGACGTCCCTTTCCTGCCGGGACATGCCCCCTCAGCCGGACTGAGTGGCAAAAGAGCCTTCAGCGTGAATGGATTTAGGGAAGGGAAGATGCGAAAACGCGAGTAAAACAAACAATATTCAGTTAAACTAATTAAAAGCCAAGGAGATCTTAATTAAAAGCTAAGGAGATCTTAGCTCTCTTTATGGGACACCACTGTGATTGCACTGTAAGGGTAAGCGAGCACTGGAGAAGAAAGCGATTGCAGCCTTCCGCCAAGCCAGAGTAAGGCACTGGATTTGCCACAAGATTGGTGGTGTGCTCATGACAGACATGGACCAGGAAGTGTGACTATGGTGCTAGGTGCCATTTTTTTCTGCATACTGCACCTTTAATGAATGGCTAGCATACTTCTTTGTGTTACACTTTAATTTGTCTAGTGTTTCCTTGTGTACATAGCATTTTAAAGAATTTTTACACATATTTTTTCCTTACAGGGACAATTATATAGGCCTACCACTAAAGTTTAACTACACAGTAAGTTAGTCCATTTGACACAACACATTTGTGTGGTCTCAGAAGACTTGGAATGTAATGCTAAAGCCATGGTCTTTAAGGTGCCTTTCTATGATATGACACTTATGACACTTTCTTAACCACAACACATATTTGAGTAAAATTTAGGGCCTCTTTTTTGTCCTATTCTGTCCCTGCTTCACATGACCAGTTTGTTCTTGTTTTAAAACCCTTATCTTTTGCTACGGTTATGCTGCTTTAAAATGCACTAGAGTAAACAGCCTTAGGCTGCACAGACATTATTGGTGATGTAGACATTTAGCCTAATAATTTATTAATATTTAATATGACATAAAAATTAAGGCAGTACAGTCAAATAAAAATGTATTTGAAAAAGAGCCATTGCCTTTCCGATATGACATAATTCTCTCACAGGTGAATATGGAACCAAGTCTCATCCAGTGTTTCTGGTCTTATTTTACTTCAAGTCTCTCTCTCTCTCTCTCTCTCTCTCTCTAATTTTTTTTCTTTTTTTTGTATATTCTTTCACTCAGACACGCATCACATTACAAAATTGAAATTGGTTGTAATTGCCATTTCAAATTGACAAACATAAAAGTAAGTAAAATAATATATAAACACTCTAGATGTAAAATTTGCATTGAGAAGATTTTAAGCATAAAAGATTCAAAACAGTTCAGAAGAAACTGTGAGACCACAAGTTTCATTTGTTGCAATTGATTTAATTAAAATTTAATTCATCAATTAGATGGAAACAACACATAAAACAGCTGTAGGAAGGTGAATAATATCTAATTGTGTCCTGGACCTTTTTATTTTCTCCAGTTCATCGGCTTGGGCAGAAAAAGCAACACGTCTTCGCTCAGTTGTGTCTGATGTGCTGCCAGTTGACGTACACCAGACCTGCCCATTATCACCAGAGTTCTTGCCTTCTTCCGGAGCAGACTGTCTGGTGTCATCTTTCTGCCTGGAGAGTGTAAGCCATGATTTGCTTTCCTTCAACCATGCCTTAGGCCACATCTCCAGTCTTCTTAAAAAAGGTGGCTATCTCCTGCTTATTGGTGCCCTGGGAGAGAGCTTCTACATGGGTGCACCAGAGCTGTACATCCCTGTGGTCCCTCTGGATGAGTCTCAGGTCTGTACTAGCCTGAAGGCCAGTGGATATGAGCTGTTGCAGCTGTGTATTTACCACCTGCCACCAGACATGAAGGTGGGAGTGGATGATGTCACTGGTGTGTTCTTTGCAAAAGCTAGGAAAAGATAAATTTTAGTTGAAGAGTACATGGACTGGAAAAGTAGGGAATATATGCATGTTCTTAATCATTCTTCTCTCAATGTGCATGAAAAAGTTTTGAAAACTCTCACATATTTGTCAGCATTTGAAAGTAATTAAAGCTTGTCAAGTAACATAAAACTATAAACAAACAATGGTTGCTAATGTTTGATGTCACTCATTAAAATTATTAAAATTCCCCCCACATTCATTACAGCTAAAATTGTCAGTGTCTTGAGCATCATACGTGACAGTCCATTGATATCTATGACATAAATAATACATCAAAATGACTTCCACCTACTGTATTGAAATAACCTTTCACAGTTATGTTCTGTTTCTGTTTAGTTCTTGTTCTACAGTAATTATTATTCATGATTTTTGATTTATTTCCAATTTACTGCCTTGGTTCCATTGTTGGTCTCCTTAGTTACTAATTGTTACATACATGTTCTGTTTCCACTTGATTACGTTCCTCTGATGATTTAAGCCTTAAGTCCCGTTTCAAAAAAACTGCACAAATTATAATAAATTAAAGTCCTTTACAATTGTTGCATGTCGGACTGTATAAACATGATCACATCATACTGTGGGATTTCAGTTGTCATTAATGTCAGACTATACGACAGTCAAGACGCAATTAAACTTGTCTCGAGTTTTACATTATCAACCATGCACATTCAGGGACTGTGAGTTGCATTGCACTTGGGGCTGAAATGTTGGCTATCATGAAAAGTCTATGAACGGCAGCAATACCTGCATATTTAAGAAGATGTAAGCAGTGTAAGCAGTACTACACATCCGAAAGCAGCGGCACAACTGGTGTTTATCATAGCAAAGGCAACAGCATATAGGAATTTCATGAGCAGTGGCCGGGAGTACCGAGTTTATGATGGTTAGAAGAAATCTCAAGCATTATTTCTGATCATGACTTGTCTTGAAAAAGGAAGACAATTTGACATTCGTTGTAGGTGAAGTCACACTGCAGGGCTGTGCAATAGGGTCTGGCTGCAGACATGCACTTGCATTTTCAGACGTGTACTCTCAGACTTGCACTCTCAGACAACTGCACTTCCGGAAGTCTTTTTAAATTTGTAATTTAATTTATTAATTTATTTTTTTTAATTGAATATCTCAACATTTTCCAACAGTAGCCAGGTGGTGAAGACAAAAAAAAAGAAACTAAATTACAATGTCACTTGCATTCGCCACTTGCACTCTCAGCTACCTGCAACGACACTTGCAGTCCACACAAATCGTGCATGTTGCCCATGGAGACAAGACGCTGTGGTTAAACGATTAAAATGAATTTAATAGCATAACGTACAGGGTCCTGCAAGTCATCTGTAGGAGATAAAGACAAGACCTGCAAATCTGTGGCCACAGAACAGCAGAATATGAACGCAATGTGCAAAGTATCTCTTAAAGCGTTTTCCTCCTGTAGAAAACCAATAACCCTTAATATGGCATAATGTATTAAGATATTAAAAGATCAAATTCGATATACAGTTCATTAATATAATGTATATGTATATGTATATGTATATGTATATAGTGTTTTCCTCCGCAAAACGTGGCATAATGTGGCATAATGGACTAGATGATAAAGACTAAACTCAATATGCTTCTCTTCATTATTAAACAGCAACTACAGACAAGCAGGTGATAAAACACAACGCTGCGTTTATTCGCATTTTCCCATACAGAATAATCTCTAGAGCCCTTTTCTATTGTTGTCTTTGTCCATTATGCTACATTATGTGTTTTATTTATATATATTTTCTTTGGGAGAAAAACGTCTATTTAGCGCATTGCATTCTGGGCACGTCTGCTTGCATATATAGAGTTGGTCCTTTTAATATCACTTAATGGTTTTTTTATTGCGTGTTCATATCTGCTGGTATATAGTTTGTCAATAATAAGGTTTATACTGAATTTGGTCTTTATCATCTTAGGCCATATGCTTGCCTTGAAGTACATTAAATTAATAAACTATATATCAAATTTGATTTTTTAATGCCACTTATTGTATCTTAAGCAGATAAGAGTTTCACTTATGCAAAAATGTTCTGAGGGCAGAAAGGAAAATGATTGGTTCACAGATTCACCCAATGAAATTACATCAGAGGCGGGGCCTAGGCTTTTTGAAATGTGGAGGAAAAAGTTCGCAGACTTAGCACAGATACTTTGGAGACTTCGTGGGATTTATTGCTGTTGTAAGGTAGGTGAATTTAGGGTATATTCTGTTACTGTTCAGAGATAAACTTCACCAAAAAACATTTACTAAGATTTTCCAATGCTGTCCCGCTGACTGTGGAGTTGATGTATACGTCAACAGAGCTCGTCGAAATCGTCACAACATTTAATCGATAAAAATTGTACATCTCCCGCCCTTGAGCTGATCTCAGAGCAGGATCACTGTATAGACTCTAATCGCTGTTTTAATTTTAGTGCTTTACACGCTTCTTTCAAAGCAGGAGTGCTCAGGTTCCTGTCACTGTGTTGTTTTTAGTAAACTACATGTGCTCTCAGGCCAGGAGTACTCAACTTAATTTAGTTAACTGTTTTTTTAGTGAATTACATGCTGTTCTCAGAGCAGATGTACTTGATGTAATTAATTTCATTGTTATTTTAGTGAACTACGCGCTGCTCCCAGGGCAGGAGTACTCAACGTAATTAATTTCATTGTTATTTTAGTGAACTACGCGCTGCTGTCAGGGCAGGAGTACTCAACGTAATTTCATTGTTATTTTTAGTAAACTACTCTGCTCCCAGGGCAGGAGTACTCAACGTAATTCATTTCGTTGTTATTTTAGTGAACTACGCGCTGCTCTCAGGGCAGGAGTACTCAACGTAATTCATTTCATTGTTATTTTAGTGAACTACGCGCTGCTCTCAGGGCAGGAGTACTCAGTTGGTCTGTATTACATTACCATTATATTTATAAAACAGTAGACAATTTCTGTATGATTGATTGATCTTTTATTTTATTCTTCAGTTACCTGGAGGAGTTGCAAAATCTGGACAAATCAAAGAAGCAAACATTGAAGATCTGATACTGCTGAGTCCAAAATGGTGCAAAAATGGAGATGTATGAAAAATGGTGTAAGTTTGGATCCACCTGATAAAAGCACATAATAGCCAGATTCAGTCGGTAACTGTTAATCATCAGGACGCAAGCGATTTTCAACATTTACAGGGCCATCCAAATCCAGAATGTTGGTGTTTTTCTCCCACCACCCTCGTAAAAATTCCCAGCCAAATTACATGCTGTTTTTAGGCACCAAAGTTGTATGGTCGAAGAAATCGATTCAAAATGGACAACAGAAATATTTCATAACTTCTCCAGCACAGCGGATAGGAGCTGTTAAGAACAAAAAGACAAGAAAAGTACTTAAACATTTTAAATTAGTTATTATTATGGCAGTAATATGTATGCAATAAAATTTTAAAATATAGGCCTACAATTACATACATAAAAATATAAACCAAGCAGCCTTGTCATTATAGTCCCTCATGTCCGCTGCGTTCTCAAAACTTTGAAAATACTCAAAATATCAAAATCAACTGTGGCGGCAGATAATTTTCTTATTTAGCGCCCACACTCTGGAACAATCTACCCAACACTGTTCAGGAGGCAGACACACTCTGTCAGTTTAAATCTAGATTAAAGACCCATCTCTTTAACCCGGCCAACACAACACATTAACACATTTCTATAATTCAAGTCCATTAAAGGATGGTTAGGCTGCATTAATTAGGTCAACCGGAACCGGGAATAATTTCCATAACACCTGATGTACTCATTGCATCGTAAGAAGAATGGCATCTACACTAATATTAGTCTGTTTCTTTCTTATTCCAAGGTCACCAGATGATGGATCAGCACCTAGAGACGACCTCTACATCCCTAAATGTCCTAAATGAGTCCTCTGCAATCTGACTTTGCTGCAACATGGAACTTTTGCATTATTGACACACTATTGTCCTGTTAAAAACTGTAAAGTTGCTTTGACACAACCTGTTTTGTTAAAAAGTGCTGTATAAATAAATGTGATTGATTTACCTCATGTAAATAAGAGGTTGCATGCAACTTATTTCTGCTAATCTTCACATTTCTCATTACACCTATCATTTTGAGAGATAAAATTTAAGAAAACCATTTCAGCTACAGTGGGTCTATTTTTGAACCTGAGATTTAAATAAATAACATATTATTAAATTTAAATTTATTCTTAATCCAAGCATGTGACATTTAATTTATAGCAGAGAACTATGCAACAGGCCATATGAGCAGTGCATTCCTGGGTTCATATGATCACACTGTGAATAAATCAAATCCATGAGTTTTATCACTGAGGTGCCATGTACATAAATTTTTACATAGGTTCCTACTGTCCGAATAGGGCTTCTCTCACAGAGTTCACTTGGTGATACATAAATGTGATTACAAAAGGTACCAGTCAATTTTTGTGCAACCACTTAATGTTCCTCCCATGGACTATTGCAGAGAAATTAAGACTTGTAATTTTAATTATCATTTGTGAGTTATTTTTTTTATTTTTTTAATAATTGTGTTGTTAATGTTGTATCATTAAATATCTGTTGTACAGATTGTTTAAGAACAAAATGAAAGAAATGTTGATTGAAAATAATCAGTTTACGGGTCCAATATTACAGTAAAATAAGTTTAATTATGACTTCTTTGTTTTTATACAATTACAAATCCAGTGAATTAAATGCATGTATAAAACACAGGAACGTTTCACAACAAAAAAGTTCAGCAAGATGTATCATTAAACTGCTGTAGTCTTAACTAGTGGATATCATCATTCCTAGAGGTTTTTAAGTTTTTTATTTTTGTATTTTTTTATTTTTATTTTAGACATGAGTCAACAAATTTGAACAGGCTCCCTTTAAACCAAGCCCAAGGTCATAGGTTGCTTTGCCAAATATCTTCTCAAAACCGGTCTCTCAAAGTCTCCAGAAATGTTTGTAAGGTCTTCCTGCAATTGAAATTTTGGAAAATTGAAAATTTTGTTTCAATTTACACTGACAGTCATGATAAAAGAAAGAAAGGAAAAAAAAAAAGAATTTTACTTAAAGGCTTTAGTTTGGGATATTGAATCATGAACATCCTCATTTTCATATATTTTCTGGACCACTTTCTTTTGTGCAGGAAACTTCCATGCCAGGAACACTACATCACTGACCATCTCACTGCAAAGCATCTGAAATATAGCAATGTAAACAAACAGAATTACTAGCAAAATCATAAGATTAAAGATAAAAATCACTTACAACTCCCTCAAAACTGACAATTTCTTAAAGACGTAATATATCTTTAAATCCTTCCACTCCTAGAGCCTACTATACTCTGGCCTCAGCTACAACCACAATGATTGAGGGCAGATCAGAGTAGACGTTTGAGGGAGAGCTAATGAAGTCCATAGGCTGGAATTATGCAAACAAACCTAACAGGCCATGTGGGTAACAGGAAGTGAGACTGGAGTTTCTGACACTTAATATGGGCACTTCAAAAAAAAAAAAAAACAAGATTCTCAACTAAACTAGATGAACTTACAAAGAAAGTCCAGAGATTCCCTTTCTCCAAGTATGGACCAGTGACGACTTCTGCTTTTTCCAAGAAGTTTTTCTGCAAAGAGAAGAAAAACTACATGAAAGAGTCAATGACAGGCCTATAGTCATACAGAAATACTTTGACATGCATAGCACATAGTACATGACAAATAACAGTAATATTAACCTATCCAGTACTCCTGCCCTGAGAGCAGCGCATAGTTTATTAAAAAATAACAATAATACGAACCTATTGAGTACTCCTGCCCTGAGAGCAGCGCATAGTTTAGCAAAAATAACAGTAATACGAACCTATTGAGTACTCCTGCTCCGAGAGCAGCGCATAATTCACTTTAGTACTGTTATTTTACTCCTGCCCCGAGAGCAGCGCATAGTTTAGTAAAAATAACAGTAATACTAACCTATGGAGTACTCCTGGCCTGAGAGCAGCGCATAGTTTAGTAAAAATAATAGTAATACGAACCTATTGAGTACTCCTGGCCTGAGAGCAGCGCATAGTTTAGTAAAAATAACAGTAATACTAACCTATTGAGTACTCCTGGCCTGAGAGCAGTGCATAGTTTAGTAAAAATAACAGTAATACTAACCTATTGAGTACTCCTGGCCTGAGAGCAGCGCATAGTTTAGTAAAAATAATAGTAATACGAACCTATTGAGTACTCCTGGCCTGAGAGCAGCACATAGTTTAGTAAAAATAACAGTAATACTAACCTATTGAGTACTCCTGGCCTGAGAGCAGTGCATAGTTTAGTAAAAATAACAGTAATACTAACCTATTGAGTACTCTTGCCCCAGTGCATAGTTTAGTAAAAATAACAGTAATACTAACCTATTGAGTGCAGCCAGACACCTTTTTTTTTTTTTTGATGCATTATGATTATATGAATGATTATTCAGAGATATTGAACCTTGCCATTGTGCTTTTTCGGTGTATATAATCTCATACTATGATGTACGCAAACCCATTATATTTATGTTTTCTGTTTTACAAATTAATGTTTTACAACCATCTTTCCCTGAGTGGTTATGGAATTCTAAATTCTGCAGTAATAACAATAAAAAGAAGATAGGAGTGACAGGTGCACTAACACCTCATAGCATCAGTAACTCAGTAACTACCTAGTATGGTTTTCTTCAGTGTTTAATGTTTGGCATGTCTGCACAGAGACGTCGAACAGCTGCTCAAAGATCTCACCTTTGGAAAAGACTGTTGATATACTGGAAAAATGTAAGTATTACTACTAAAAAAGTTAAGATTACCCAGTGCATTAATGCATTGTTAACCTACCCCAACACTTGCGAACAATATCAATGATAAATGCTATACAGGTGCATCTCAATAAATTAGAATGTCATGGAAAAGTTCATTTATTTCAGTAATTCAACTCAAATTGTGAAACTCGTGTATTATATAAATTCAGTGCACACATTTTCACTATCAATTCAATCTATCTCAACAAATTAGAATACTTCATAAGACCAATAAGAAAACATTTTTAGTGAATTGCTGGCCTTCTGGAAAGTATGTTCATTTACTGTATATGTACTCAATACTTGGTCGGGCTCCTTTTGCTTTAATTACTGCCTCAATCCAGCATGGCATGGAGGTGATCAGTCTGTGGCACTGCTGAGGTGGTATACAAGAGGTATACGACAACTGTAGCCAAATTCCTTGACACGTCTGTGTGTGGTGGCTCTTGATGCCTTGACCCCAGCCTCAGTCCATTCCTTCACCCAAATTCTTGAATCGATTTTGCTTGACAAGCCTTTCAAGGCTGTGGTTCTCTCGGCTGGTTGTGCATCTTTTTCTTCTACACTTTTTCCTTCCACTCAACTTTCTGTTAACATGCTTGGATACAGCACTCTGTGAACAGCCAGCTTCTTTGGCAATGAATGGCTTACCCTCTTTGCTTCACACCAACAGCTTTATTCATGATTCATCTTTTATATTTCATTGCTAAACTTCAATAAAATACACAGAATTACCAGCATATTAACCATATTTCATCAGTGAACATATATATGGCATACTTTTAGGTACTACCTATTTAACGCATGGCTTTTTGTCTTCATGAGTCTCCCCACTGGTCTGCTAGCACTACTGCGGGAGGAAAATACTAGTTTACTCGCAAAGTGAGCAAGTAAAATTGCAATAATGCGTACAAGACGATGAAGAAAACTGTATACATGTATTTTAACATATACCTTCCAATTTAACATACACTTAGGACTTTACAACGAGTCTCCCCCCTGGTCTGACAGCTGCGCTGTAAGAGGAAAAGACCGATTAGCACCGCTTAACTCAGAAACTGGGCACTCGCTCACATATTCTTATAGAAATGAATGTAGCTCTATATCTTGCAAACATAATCAGAATAAAACGTATAAAGAGATAAAAAAAAAAAAAATTGAAAATTGAAAATTAAAGTTAACTTACCACACTCTTGTGGGCTTTCATCTTCACAATAAATCCATCATGGAGCCATGGCATGAGGAGATGCTTGGTTGTTTTTCTTGGTCAATTAATACTAGTGTATTTAGATTTAAAGTAATATTGTCCCAGAATGCACTGAAAATCTGCAGTAAAATACTGTACACAGTGTATAGGAAACTGCTGAGAATACATTATTAGGTAGCAATCAAGAAACATTCTTATTAATTATTCCAATATAAAACAAACAAGACAAAAAGCAGAAAGATTAAAAGTTTAAAAGTTTTTAAATTTACCAGGGACATTGATAAATTAGACCTTACTTTTAATCACAATTTGTTTATATTTTTACTACATGATAGGTGTGGATAGATTTATTATATATTATTTATTATTCGTGCAACAATACTGTAATAGCTTTTATTAATAAGCATTGCTATATGAATTATAATAAGAACTTTGTCTGTTGCTATTATGAATGATTTTAGCGTGTCTTTGTAAAAGGTAAACTACCAAACTGAATGAAATAGCATAGCATTCTTCATGACCTGTGTTTGCATATCGCATTCTGTAACATTAGTTTTTTGCTCCCCACAAAGACGCTTATAATAGCTGGATCTGGCAACACGGCGGAGAATGCGCCCGCGCCCTCACTAGCAACTCTCTCTCAAGCCTAGTTCACTCCGCCAGCGTCTCGCAGCGACATTAATCATCCATCATTTTCACAGTATGGAGTGGACACTAATCAATTAAATTGTCTAAACCGAATTATACGCAGACACTCATAGGAGTAGTTTTAAACAGCTAATTAGTCATTAATAGTACTTCTCGAACCCCAGTAACCAAATAGCTGTCTGACTTACACATCCGACACGTTTGCCCCACAATCACGTTTACTAGCTATTACGAAGCAGACACCTGCATGCGCTTCAAGAGCATTGAAACTTCTTTTCAGCTTGCCCTGTGAGTTCTATAAACAAAACCGTATGTTTGCTAGTTAACTGCTGACATTTTCATGTTTTATATAACTGTTTAGCTACGACAAGGTGGTTCAATCGCCCGTGGCTGGCTTGTCGCAATCGCGCGGCTGTTAAGTTTCATTAGTGCCGACTCTGCCATTACTAAACTTTACTAAACTAAAAAAAAAAAAAAAAAAAGAAAAAGAAAGAAAGAAAATCCAACTATATAAAAGCTGAATAAGACTGAATAAGTGCTTTTAGATTATAAAGGAAAAAATACCCAATGAGATATAAATGGATTAAAATTAAATTTTTTATAAAGCAAATTTGTTATGTAGAGGGTATGCATTGATGTCACTTTCCCGCCGGGACACACCCCCTCAGCCGGACTGAGTGGCAATAGAGCCTTCAGCGGATTTAATAGGGAAGATGCGAAAACGCGAGTAAAACAAACGATAATCAGTTTAAACTAAAGGTTGCTGAGCTCGATATAATGTTCCTAACAACTTAACAAATATCCAGTGGTCAATGGATACTGATGCAGCCAGGAATCATCTTTTCTAACACTTATATGTGTCTGATTTTGACTTCGGGGAAAATAAATAAAGCTAATTTGTCTGTGAACTCATTTTGTAATACCAAATAGGCTGGTGATCACTTATATCAATGTTATATTGATATAACCCCAGTAATCACTTATATCAATGCTGAATGAGTCGTCAGGAATTCGAATCTTTTTATGTTAGGGCCATACGTCACAAAGTAACATATTTGCATAATGTCCACCCACGTTCTACGTCGCGAACAACTTGCCCGCCCACAAACAGTAAAATTTCCATGTGGTTTACGTCACATACAAATTTACACGTACATTATACAGAAGACGCTGTATCCTATGCTGTGAGTAAAATTGTTTTATATTCACTTCTGTAACCCTGGTACACACTAAGTACACACTAGGTTCGGTTGAATAAATATATACTCTGGACCCCAATTCAACAAAACACCTTAGGAAATGTTGGAATCAAAAACAACAAGTACTTGTGTATGAAAAAATAACTTGTATTATTTGAACAACAAAATAAAACAATACAATAACCAAGTGTGTGTATGTGTGGTATCAGTGTACGTGTATCATGTGATGAATCTAGGATCACCAGTTCTGTCCACTCAGTTCACGTTACTGAGCTCAGATTAGTTGTTCCAATTCACAGGGAGTAATGTTCTTTTAAGGTTCAATATCAAACAAATGTTCCAGCAGTGGGGAAATCCATAGATCATAATTGTACAGTCCTACCGAAATGCTGGACGCAAAGGGCACTCTGCACACATCAACTGAAGATCACCGAATTCAACTGGGTGGCTCGCCATCTTCTATCCAGAAGAGAGAATTCAAGGGAAAACCAAAAATCTGGCCTGCATAAAAACAGGCACATCAGTGTCACACAAGTAATTTGTTATGACCATAAATACCAAATGCACAAAAACAGTGTTACAATAAACTCAGTTCCTGAATTCACTTAGTAATGACAAAAAAAATATAATACACATGTATACATGTTTCCTACATGTATATACAATTTACAAAAATTAGTAATTAATTAGTCAAAAAGGAACAACAACTTTCCAGATAATTAAACAAAACGAATTGTTATATGTTCCATAAAAACATCAATGCTGATTGCGATGTTAAATTACATCTCTCTGTAATATAGCGATTAACATCTTGCTGTTGCACGTGTTAACACAAAATAACACATCATTTCTCAGTAATCACATGCAGTTCAATGAAATTAACCTTTATCAAAGGTTCAATATAACATAAATCACGAAATAACAAGGGATATGTCTCTAGTCTTCAATCTTATATGAAATATAGATCAGTACTCACCGAGATCAATGTTCTTTCATTCCCGAAATCACAAAAAACAATAACAATTCTCCAGCACCCCTTTCTGATGCATAGGCTCCTTTTTTAACTCTTTCATACAGTACACAATTTTGCTAGGTTTTTTGCAGCTTAATCTTTCCTTACGACTCGTAATCTCCATCTCAACCTTCCGCTGCACCCTCTCGCATCCCTTCTGTGTATATAACAGGGGCGGAGCTTGAAATATTTAACCAATCACAATTACCTGTTCATGACTGCTCAACAATTGCTAGGCAGATTTTCTTGATTAAAGTTTGTGCCGCTTTACGATTGGAGCATTAAAATAAGGGGCGATAATATAATATAACAAATTATTAACGTTAGCAATTATATAAATTATATATATAAATCACATTTCTATGAGAACTTCTTATGGGGGTTACATCCTCCCCCTCTAAAACAACGTGAGTCTCTTCATGTTGTTAAACGACATCGCATTCTGAGATCATAGAATTCCTTAAGGTAACATCCTGTGTTTCCATCAAGGTGTCAATTACCGCTTGATGAAATCCTTCCAACAAAGTCTGTGCAAACGAGATTATGGGTTTCCCTAATGCTGGATAATGAAACAATCCTGGACGTCTATGGGTTCTTTCAGATCTGCGCACAGGGCATTCACTTTATTGGTTCATCTGGAGGGATTTCAACATTTTTTTCAGGTTCCACCTCTTCAAAAGTTTGTCCATCAACACTAGTGTCAAGTGGACTGTTTTGTACTGGTGAGTCCGGCTCAACTGGAAGTTCAGGTGAGTTCTCTATTCCTCTGCTCATCGTTGTCTCAAATGAATCTCCCCCATAAACTCTGACCAGAGGTGAGTTACTCAAGTATTCAGCTCCATCTTTAAATTGGTTTGCACTAACCGTATCGTCACACCGATACGCTAAACAGTCACATCTTTGGCAGAAAAGGATGGTTCTATTGTACTCAAACTTGGAACATGCTGAAGTGGAATTTCTTCCGTCCCATCCTTTCCAACAGACTGATTTGGTACAGTGTGGTTCCCGGGTACTTCACATGACTCCACTGTTCTCTCTCTTGCAGGATTTGGAGTGATGAAAACATGCTTCCAGTAATCTTCGTCCTCTTCCGAATTAGGTTTGTCAGATTGAACACATTCTTTCGTCATTCTTGGCTTTCTAACTGGAACGACAATCATTTCTCTCTCTTCCATTTCAGCAAGAAATCCACAAGGAAGCAGGTGATCATGGTGTAACGTCCGTACTGGCCCGTCTGCCCTCTCAGGTTTAACGGAGTACACAGGCAAGTCTTCCATACGTTTAGTCACAATGTAAATGGTATTTTCCCACCGATCAGCAAGTTTATGTTTGTTACGCAAACGCAAGTTTCTTACTAAAACTCTGTCTCCTATCTCCAAGGTGGACTCTCTGATAACCTTATCAAAGCGTTTTTTTATTTTTCTCAGCTACCTTCCTTGCATTTTGGATTTCAATTTTATAGCTGTGCTCCAACCTGGCTTTTAGATTTTTCACGTACTGAGAATGAGAAGGAGTATTTGCATCCTTGACCGGTAAGCCAAACAGTGCTGCACCCAACCCAGTAGTGCTAACATCTGTATGTAGGGTGTAAGGCAACTTAGAGTCAGCAAAGCCAAGTATGGGAGCAGAAGTTAACTTGTCAATGATGGTCTTAAAGGCTTCCTGACATTCTTGACTCCAACGCTCAGCAAAAGGCTCTTTGGTATTTAAGTACTGGCTATTAGTAGCTACCTTACATCCCTTACGCTGAGGCGGGTACCCAGCAGTGAGGTTGGTCAGTGGTTTGACAATCTTGGAATAGTCTTTAATAAAACGTCTGTAATATCCTGAAAAACCAAGGAAAGACTTCAGTTCCTTTAAATTCTGGGGTCTCGGCCAGGTCCTTAGTGCTCTAATCTTTTCAGGATCTGTTTTAACACCTTCTCTAGACACAATGTGTCCCAAGTACCGTACCTCCGTCTGAAAGAACTTACATTTGTCAAAAGACAACTTCAGTCCATACTCTCTGAGACGTCCTAACACATTGATGAGCCTACTTTCATGCTCTTCCAATGAGTCAGAGTAAACGATTAAATCGTCCAAGAAAACGAGAACTTCTTTCAAATGTATGTCTCCCATGCATCTTTCCATAAGGCGTTGGAAAGTGCTGGGAGCATTTGTAATGCCCTGAGGCATCTGATGGAATTCCCAAAAACCTAATGGGCAAGTGAACGCCATTTTGGGCTTATCTTCCTCTTCCATTTCCACCTGGTAGTATCCGGATTTCAAATACATCACGGAAAACCACTGCGATCCCGCAAGTGCTGAGAATGACTCCTCCAAATTTGGAAGCACATATGCATCCCGGATTGTTTGCATATTTAATTTTCTATAATCCACACAGAGGTGTACATCTCCATTTTTTTTTTCGTACTTTACCTGCTGCCTGCTTCTCTTCTCTCATGCTAGAATTTTGAATGAGCTTGAGTGGAATGCTGAGTTCAGCCACAATGCAGTTATTAGGAAGTATAATGTCGTGATCTGTTTCATTCCTCAAGGAGACTGGTACTTTGAAGGGACTGCTTCTCGGTAAAGTAATGAGACAGTTGTCCACAAACGCTCCAAGGAAGAACAGATTCTGATGGCTGTTCAAGTAAAGCCCAGGTCTCACTTCCCACCATCGCTGACTGTACCACTTGCAATCTGTTTTTGCCTCTTATTCAGTACTCTCTAAACTTGATTATATCCATAAAGAGTGGAACTACTCTGCCTGTTTGACTGGTTGTTGCACTTTTCATATATGGTGTCCAGGGTGTTAGTGCCGATCAACAGTGGGACTTCACTGCTAGAACTGACATCTGGAACAACCAAAGCAAGAGTATATATTTCAGGTTCTGAATAGAAGAATTCTTTGGGGAACTTAATGCAGACTTCAATGTACCCCAAATAGGGCACTAGCTGACCATTGGCTCCCTCGACTGCAAGCAGTTGGTTGATAGGTTGTATGGGTTAGTCAATGAGATGGTTGTTATAAAATGACTGTGCAACTGTTGTAACCTGTGATCCAGTATCCAGTAGACAGTTGCAGTCTTTCCCAAATACTTGAACAACTGCAGTGCATTTTTCTCCAATTAGCTGTTAGCAATTTTTTGCTCTGTGGGACAGCATGTGTCATTAAACTGCATCCCTGCGGATTTTTGGATGTGGGACATGAATTAAGCATGGACTCTGTGTGTCCCGCAACAGGGCCCTTATCTAGTTTAAATCCTGTCATCTTGGGTTACCATTCTGCATGTCCCATGCATGCTGCTTCTCTCTAAGCTCTTTCCCTTTAGCCTGCACTAAGTTGGGGTTTGGTGCATTACTGCAAGAAGAAGCAATGTGGCCATTTTCTCCGGACCTAAAACAATACCATGGTTTTGGTTTTGGAAGGGAAACGGGAAGGTCTGACAACAGATTTGTGTCTGGTTA
The DNA here is from genome assembly GCF_022985175.1 of Labeo rohita. NCBI lineage: Eukaryota > Metazoa > Chordata > Actinopteri > Cypriniformes > Cyprinidae > Labeo > Labeo rohita. The sequence goes on from NC_066880.1 coordinate 21,040,229, forward strand.
GTTATCAGCTGGCTTTGATTTTTCTCGCTTGGGAACTTTTGTCCGCGCCTCCTTCTCGTCACGCAGGGTCAAAAGCTTTGCATCCTGAGTTTGCAGTTTAGCAATCTGCTTCTGCAAAGGCTGTACAGCCACTGATGGAATATAGTCACTGTCAACTGGTAAGTCACAATTTGTCAGACACGGGTTACAAGTAGCCTGTACATTTGGCTGTGTCTTTGTTCTTGTCACCCCAAGGTGCTGTCTCATGCGGTTGCACTTAGCTGCCTGTCTATCAGTGCGCAACAGAAATAAGAATTCTGAAAAGGTTGGGGGATTTTGTTTACAGTGTTCAAGCTGAAGGTTTGCAATTAGGGAGTTATTCCAACACCCTCTGCAGAATTGTCTTAAAAGCTGTCTATCCGACTCAGTAGCGACAAGGCCTTGCTTCTTACAACAGAACTCAAGGCTGTGTGAAGACGATGGAGATAATCAGAGGGCTTCTCTCCAGCATTCTGATTAAGATTAAGAAATGCAGCAAAAAGCTCATCACCATCCCCAACAGCAGCAAAAGCAGAATCAAGAAAGTCAAGATAGGCTTTGGATGGAGCGAAGGGCCCTAAGGACTTAATTAAGTTGGAAGCTGGAGGGGAAAGACTCTCGATAATCTTCCTGACTACTTGTGCATCACTAATCATAGGATCTCTCAAGTAGAGACTGACAGTTCCCCTCCAGGTATCATAATCAACTTCAAAATGTTGGTGAGGTACTCTGCCAGAGAAAGGTTTCAACTTCAAGGGTGCATGAAGTCGCAAAGCGAACTCTGCACTTCTGACTACATGCTCTACTACTACACACTGAATGTCCGGTGTAGTGAGCTGGCTAGTGGAAAGTGTCACAGGAGCACTGTTGACTTTTAAAGTGGGACCACTCTCTGAATCCACAGTCTGTTTGGGTGTATGATACTCTGAGCCTTCCAAAGGTCTGCTTGGATCTGCCTGGAGACCATCATGGGGCATTTCTGCTGATTCACAAAGTAGGGAAGATCTTTCAGGATCTAAAGGTAAGTCAGAATCCTTAAGCACAGGCTGGTCAGTAACTGAATCACTGATCCTGCTGAGTTCCTCCCTAAGGATATCTTCAAAGTGTTTTCCACTTAATTTTGCTAGTTGTTTAAGCTCAGACAGGTAGGCTTTAGTTGTGTTGGTGCCACAGGTTTCAGTGTACACACTTGCAAGACTCTGGAGGTGATGAACTATTTCAGGATCTCCGTGACAAGATCTGCGATGAGGTAAAGGAAGAGACTCTAAAGCTGCCATGGCAGAACCATGTTCGAACTCAACTACTGTCTTTCCACAGTATGAAGACTGAGCATCAGTTATTGCTACAATTCTAGAGATGCTTCCATATTTATTAAAAAACTCAAAAACTTTGTCATCAATAGTAGTGTTTGATAACCCACTTATCAAAACACAATTGGGAACTTTAAGATTTTCCTTGAGTACTACATCCATGTTATTTATATCCAATGAATTATATCAACATACACACAAGAGGAAAATAAATCCAGTAAAAGGAATTACGTGAAATCAAAATTTACTCCTGGCTGGCTCGCCAAGTTTTACTGTGTAACCCTGGTACAGGTAAGTACACACTAGGTTCAGCTGAATAAATATATACTCTGGACCCCAATTCAACAAAACACCTTAGAAAATGTTGGAATCAAAAACAACAAGTACCTGTATATGAAAAAATAACTTGTATTATTTGAACAACAAAATAAAACAATACAATAACCAAGTGTGTGTATGTGTGGTATCAGTGTACGTGTATCATGTGATGAATCTAGGATCACCAGTTCTGTCCATTCAGTTTACGTTGCTGAGCTCAGATTAGTTGTTCCAATTCACAGGGAGTAATATTCCTTTAAGGTTCAATATCAAACAAATGTTCCAGCAGTGGGGAAATCCATAGATCATAATTGTACAGTCCTACCGAAATGCTGGACGCAAAGGGCACTCTGCACACATCAACTGAAGATCACTGAATTCAACTGGGTGGCTCGCCATCTTCTATCCAGAAGAGAGAATTCAAGGGAAAACCAAAAATCTGGCCTGCATAAAAACAGGCACATCAGTGTCACACAAGTAATTTGTTATGACCATAAATACCAAACGCACAAAAACAGTGTTACAATAAACTCAGTTCCTGAATTCACTTAGTAATGACAAAAAAATATAATACACATGTATACATGTTTCCTACATGTATATACATTTTACAAAAATTAGTAATTAATTAGTCAAAAAGGAACAACAACTTTCCAGATAATTAAACAAAACGAATGTATGTTGTATGTTCCATACAAACATAAATGCTGATTGCAATGTTAAATTACATCTCTCTGTAATATAGCGATTAGCATCTTGCTGTTGCACGTGTTGACACAAAATAACACATCATTTCTCAGTAATCACATGCAGTTCAATGAAATTAACCTTTATCAAAGGTTCAATATAACATAAATCACGAAATAACAAGGGATATGTCTCTAGTCTTCAATCTTATATGAAATATAGATCAGTACTCACCGAGATCAATGTTCTTTCATTCCCGAAATCACAAAAAACAATAACAATTCTCCAGCACCCCCTTCTGATGCATAGGCTCCCTTTTTAACTCTTTCATACAGTACACAATTTTCGCTAGGTTTTTTGCAGCTTAATCTTTCCTTACGGCCCGTAATCTCCATTTCAACCTTCCGCTGCACCCTCTCGCATCCCTTCTGTGTATATAACAGGGGCGGAGCTTGAAATATTTAACCAATCACAATTACCTGTTCATGACTGCTCCACAATTGCCAGGCAGATTAAAGTTTGTGCCGCTTTACGATGGGAGCATTAAAATAAGGGGCTATAATATAATATAACAAATTATTAAGGTTAGCAATTATAGAAATTATATATATAAATCACATTTCTATGAGAACTTCTTATGGGGGTTACACTTCCAAAAGATAAATCTACAAAGATTGCATTTTTTAGCGATCGTTCAAAATATGTATTTTATGTTGTGTAACAATCCTGCACATGTCTTGCTAACCGCTAAATCACGCTTCTGTAGTTCTGTTGTTCAGCTGTGGACCCACTGTAGTCTGACAATTTGTGATTGATGCAGCTTGACTGTCTGTCTGTCTGTCTGTTGGAGTAATGATAAAGGATGGCGCACGAAGCGGCTTTCACACCGAATGCGGAACGCGCTGTGCTATGAAACCCATTCCTTTCAGTTGCTTCTGCCGCGTGAGGACGGCTTGTTTCTGCCTCGACAAAAAGCGCACGCGCGAAAGGCGCACACGCCGTGGACGAAGTTCAAATGAGTTGTTCAAATGAAAGTTTTACGCTGCGCTCTGAAGGGCTGCACTGAACCCAGCGGCCAGCGCAGCGCTTTCCGCACTCGGTGTGAAAGCCGCCTTAATGCATTATACAATGTTGAAGTTTACAACATAGAGGTGTGTCCGGTTCGCTTACATAAGCAAATTGCGAGCACTTTCCACGGTAGACCACGGTAGACCGTGCTAACTTGTCGATCACCCACTTCAGCCGTTTCATCGTCAGACTCTGGCTGGAATTGTTATGGTAAAATCGATGCTATCTTTTCTATGTATTGACAAGTATCCAGGGCTGTCAGTCAGTTATGGCAATGGGCGTTTCGTTTTCCAACACGCCGTACGCGGTAGACCAATCATAAAGGACTGCGCCATCTGACCAATCACAGCAGTGAGGGCTCACGGAAAGGAGGGGTTTAGAGAGACTGATTCTTCAAACTGCTTCGCACGAGTTGTTTACGAATCATTTAGAAATGGGGTAAAATTAAATCTATTTTTGGAGAAAACTAAAGTGTTTTTTGACCTTGCATACATGCAAACCTGTTTTGGGAGACTATTAAAACAATATTAGCAACCTTTAAAATGGCATAATAGGAGCACTTTAAGATGGGAAATATTTAGTTGTCAATACGATATACTATAATACAGTATATAGGATATGATTTTACTGCACAATTCAACATATTACCATGAATTGATAAATGCAGATCCGTGTTTCACTGCCTGGAGACCATTTGTTTCTTTGAATTACACCGATTAATTTGCTTCTCTTTTCAGTAGCTTTCAGCAGTCTGTAAAAAATATACCTCAGGTTTCTTGTCAAATCTATTTGTACAGTCAACCGCAAAGCTTGTTCTTTAAGAGGTGTTTTGTGTGTTCTGTCGCAGTATTCACATTGAAACCAATGCTGCCTCTCGGTCTTTTTGCCACTCAGTGGGCGGAGCCGTAGCCACAACATCTGACGGTGACGTCACATGCATACCCTCTATATATACCAGTGGTTCTCAACCTTTTTTGGGCCAGCGCCCCCCTACACATTATCCAGGCCCCTCACTGTCCCCCATCAAATAAATCATAGTCTAATTGTCCTCACTGAATATTAAAGTTGATTATTATTATTTTGTGTTTATAATGAGGACTGATATTGTATTTACAGTAACTGAATGTATGGAGTCATTATGATTTTTAGGAAATTACTTTATTTCAAGAATGCATTGAATTGATCAAAAAAAGACAGTGAAGTACTTTTTTACAGTATATAATTTTAAAATAAGTGTAATAACATTAATTTACAGAGTTTTTGAGCATGTTGGTGGTTTTTATTGCTACAGCTTCAGTGTTGTTGAGATGCGGACATAAATTTAAAAAGACTAAATAAAAATGACACAGTGGACATTGTTATTTTGGTAAATACCGCATTTAAACATAAACCCTACTTTACTATATTTCATAGATTTTGTGAGAATATTTCAAAGTTTACTTAAGAAAAACTAAGTACAACCCTAATTCTGGAAAATTTGGGACATTTTGTAAAATGATAAAATCTGTGATTTGTTCATTCTATTTAACTTTTATTTAATTGACAAAAGTACAAAGAAAAGATTTCCAAAGTTTTCACTGACCAACTTAAATGAATTTTGTAAATATAAACATTTATTTATAAAATATTTATTGATTGATTTGAAGTATGCATCCCACTGCAAGTTAGGACAGAGGCAAAATAAAAGTGAAAAGGTTATAGAATAACCAAATAAACTGCTTTGAAACACAGCAAGCAGGTGAATTGGTAATAGGTGAGGGTGTCAAAAATGGAGCTTCTCAGTCTTCGCAAGCAAAGCTGGATCATGCCTCAAAATTTGTTTATGTTAACAAAATAAAACTAAGTTGGCCAGTGAAAACATTGGATTTTTCTTTGTACTTAAGTCAATTAAATAAAGGAACAAATGACATATTCTTAATGTTATGGCATTTCACAAAACACCCCAACTTTAATTGGGGTTGTAGAAAGATGGGAAACAGTAGTTACTATTTTAGTGCTGTCCTGATTTATATATTTGTTATAGTCAATTCAATTTCAAATTTTGTTTTTTTGTCAGTGTGTTGTGCCAGCTATAATAATAATAAGAAATGTTTCTTAACCAACAAATGTTTCTTAACCTTTCTTTCAGAAAGATCATGTGACACTGAAAGCTGTAGTAATATAATGTAGCTTAGCATGAGAAGAAAACACATTTTAAAATATATTCAAATAGAAAGCTTTTTTTTTTTTTCTGGAATGGTAGGCTTTTACTGTAGGCTGTTTTTTTAAAACAAATGCAAACTTTTTTTTATGAACCCATTAACAAATCATACTGACCTTTTTTAATGCTAGTGTATATTATTGGCTATATTTTACTTATAATATATAGACCCGTTTTGAAAGCATGTATTTTAACCCCCAAAACAGCTCATACATAATTTTATTTATTTATTTTTTAATGTCATTAAATGGCAGATAACATTCATCACATTTTTGATTTATCATTTGAAGTATCATTATCATTAGAAGCAAAAAAGGAGCAAAAAAGCCACGTAGATATAAATTAGGCTATATTTGTGAGCTTTGAATAAACTCTTTAGAAATTTGGTATTTAAACCAACTGCAGCCAATCAGCAAACAAAAAGCTTATGGACAACACTGTGAATATCCTTGAATGGCCCAGCCAGAGCCTGGACTTGAACCCAATCAAACATTTTTGTATACCTTTGCAAAGCCTCACTTTAAACACTTTATTAATCAATCCTACACTGTAAACTGTTGCCATACTCCATTTTGTCTTAAGAAATTTTTAATGATTGTCCTCTATGTTTGGGTCCATTTAAACTGCTTCATAGCCTAATTCAGAAATATAAAAATAAAAATGTGACTTGACACATGTAACGAACCCAAACAAGCACATTTAAAATAATTACCCTACGTTTACAGAATTTAATTGGAATATTGATTTGTACACGTCTCATGTATGGTGCAACATTTGCTGTAATTTTAAGCACTATCACTCATCACTGACAAGAACACAACATCACCGTTACGGATCGCTTTAGTTACTGCTATACAACACTACCACCGTGTGGGGTAGTAGGTTATTGCCACGAGTAAACCTGCATTGACACTGAGGACATATATATTAATCAGTGTACTTATGTTAATATCAGTTAGACATTATTTAACCTGTAACCTTCATAAAATAACCTCTTTTTCTTTGTAAGATTTGTAATAATTAAAATCACACCAGCATTTTGCTATTGTCTGTCTTTATTGAACATTAAACTCTACTTGGACGGTTTTGCAACAGGTTGTGGGCAGTGGTGGAACTGGTCACTGGGGGTACTTTAGCTTTAAAAGTGGGTGGGTATTAATGGTAATTTTAGTTGGCCTTTCAGACAACCGTCTTGATTAAGACAGGCACCTACAATTCTGGCCAAATTAAAGATACGATTTGTATTTACACGTGATGTAGGCATCATTAATGGCCCCCAGTGTGTGTGTGCATAGTGGTACAGTAGTGCATGATTTGTAGATTCTGTTTAACCCTCTGGTGCATCCTACAGTGGACAGCTATTTGGAAGGATTTTGAGCCATTTAAGATGTAGCATCATGCCCCAAACACCAACTGGCGAACCCCAAAAGTTCTGTCTATGATTCCATTTAATTGTTATCTTTGTATCTTTTTTGTTTGTTTGTTTGTTTTGAGATATTACATAATATATTCAAAATGGCGGCAGCAAAAGGGGATGCACCATGTGCCTCAGGAGTAAGTGTTAAATTCTTTTATTCTCAAGCTAAATAGGATGTCAGAAATACTTTTATCCAGATTTTAACAATATTTTTCTTGTACTTTTTTTTTCTCTGACAGAGAATATATCTCTCCACTAAAGTGGATGTCATGTACCAAAGGGTATAATTCTGCCTATGGGCCTATATATAGATTCTGCCTTATTTTGTATATTTTATTAAAATTATGATATAATTTACACTTGAATGGATTTATTGAACAGAAATATTAAATAGTCTTCAGATTTGATGATTAAACATGTATGCATGTATACTGTATGAGTGCAGATATATGTGTTCATGGTTGCGTTTGAGTGTGTGATGGGAAGGTGTGTGTGCTTGTATGTGTTTGTATTTGTGCTCACATGTGTATGAATAGCCCACCACCCCCATCCCCACAAACCTCTTCCCCATAGACACACACTCCTACCTTTTGTTTGCTACACTTAACTTTACTTTGCCGTCATGACGTAGCTTTTTGTTCTTATGTGTATTCATACCATTTACTATTAGTAAATTATTTAAAAACATTTTTTAGATTTGTTCAAAATCACAGATTCAGTCATAAACTAAACACTGCTGTGTTTGCTTGGAGATGCATTGTAACTTTGTTTGGAACTATTTTTGTTAACGAAATAGAGCACAGTCAGACAACAGTGTTCCAAAAATGTAAAGTTACGTAATTTTAACTTTTGTATAAAATCAATAAATATAAATTTGTATAAATTCACGTTTACACTTGCAAAATCCTTTTATGATCATTAAAAAGCTGTCATCCGTCTTAGTTCATTGCATTCTCACAAACTTCCATTTTATTTAATAAAGATCTCTACACTGCACACTGAATCTATTTTTTACATTGTCTCTACATTTTGTTTGTTATAATGAATGACAGAAACACATTACGCTATATTTATGTGTAGAACTGGGAATTCAAGGGCGAAAATATCATGTTATTGTGGTCTGTTCAACCCGCGGACATGAAAAACAACCTGCAGCAACAGAGTTAAAGTTGGGGCTTGTTTTTACATTTAAGTACAGTACGGTTTTTATTTAATATTTTAGGTGCAACACATTTTAATTCAATCATTATTTTTTATACATTTATTTATTAAATTTTATGCATTTATAAATTTTTTATAAGTTTTTTTTATTTTTTTTTCTATTACCTGTATGTAAGTACAGAGCAGTGTTAATGTTCAAACTGTGTATTTACAATGTTAAAGTGGCTGACAATAAATATTCTTATTAAGAATAAAACTAGCTCTTTTTTTAACTGGGCAGAGCTGTAGCTGAATAGTTAGGCCTTCTATGCTACTGTATTTTGCCCGTATTATGGACTATGAAAGGTTCATATTTTGGTTTTGGGATTCCCCAGCAACAGGTTGAGGTCAAAAAAACACTTTAACTGTCTTATAGTATGCATTTATTTTTACCTTATTTGGTCAAGGTGTCATGAATTGTGTCCGGTCTGCCTGCCACCAGAGGTCGCCTGTGCATCATATTGACTCTTTCACTACACAGACTGTTGCACTACACCCTGGACTACATTTCCCATGCTCCACCTCATCCGTTATGCATACAGCTACAGCCAATCACACACAGTATAAATACTGGGTCCCAACTATCATTCATTTGCCGAGTATTGTTTAGTTTTTTGCACTGGCCTAGCGTTAGCTACAATCCTTTCGAGTTTTTTTAAAATTCTTTTTTCTAGTCTTCCGAGTCTTGTTTATCCTAGCCTGTTATCTCATCTGGTCTAATCAGCAGCCTGCCCTGGATTTATCATAGCCTGTCTTAGATTACCCTTTGTCTTGCTGTTTCGGACTCTGTTTGCCCCTCGTATGAACTCTAATCTGTCTATTTGGATTGCCCATTTGCCTCGCCCCTTGGATTACGTTCGCCACCGATCGACCCTCACCTTTTTAATGGGGTCATCAGATGCAAAGTTCACTTTTACATGTTTGAACATAAATGTGTGTTGGCAGTGTGTGCACAACCACCCTAAAATGATAAAAATCCCCCCTCTGGTTTTTATTTGATCTGTAAAAATAATTTCCCCTTTTTCAAATCAAGCCATTCTCAGCATCTTGTCTGTGTGACGACACACCGACAGAGCCCGGTCCCACAATAGTTGATTGACACGGCTGTCTTACCTTAGACCCACCTTGAATGAGCAGTAACAGTCCGATCACCATTGTTTCAATGCCGGAACAGGGATGTAGACAAGAATGACTCCCAAACGATTGAGGTGGATGTTATAATGAACATAGTAGTCGTCATTTACTCCCGACATCTGAGCTGCTAAAGATGCAGTGGATTATGTTTGTTTGTGAATGGAATGCGCCTCCTGATCTACATATATCCGTCAATTTAGCATATATGATGCTGTTTTAAGCAGATATTTGGACACCAGAGAACTTCTTTATATAATAAATAATAGTTTAGCAACCACACCGCATCTAATAATTCACTCATAAAAACAATCCATGCTGAATGAGAGGTTTGCTTTTATTCACTTTTAAATAGCTTGTAAATGCCTGTGCGCATTTCACTTTCACTTTCAAATCAGCTGCAATTTGGCGTCAATTGATTGAACTGACAACAACAAAACCCTGACGCCACTGTGTTGTAAGCCTATCGAACTGAACTGTGACTTCGTGAAACCGTTACACCCCTAATATATATGCATTTATTTCTGTTCTGTTTTGAATGCCACTAAATTTAAATAATTTGGAGTGAGGGGAAATAAAATTTTAGTGTTTGTCAAGTTTCCTAACGTTCGTTTTATTTAGGCCTAATAGTATTTACATTAGGCCTATAGGAAAATAGGACTTACCTGCGACTTGTGTTTTTTTCCACAACTTTCCGGAAAATATTGTAAATTTATTTTTTTATTTGGTAAAAGGGCATATACAGTGGGGAACATTTGCACCAATAAAACACTCATACTATGTTTATTATTCCCACCCACATTAAATATTAGCCTTAAACACTGTTATAATTATGAGGGGGTCCTTGGAAAATCCTTTTGCCTTTTTAATAAACTTTATGCATATACATATAAAACAGATATCTCCAGTCACCATCTGAAGTCTGAGTTTGTTGTAGATTGCTGCTAAAATGTTGTAACAAATCTGGGGATAGGACAGAATATCTTGCGATAGGATAGATAATCTTGCAAGAGAGCATTAAGCAGTGTTGCCAAGTCTGCAGTTTTCCCGCGGAAATGGGCTACTTTAACAGTGTTGCCGCGGGTTGTTTTTCATCTCTGTGGGTTGAAGCGACCCCAATAACCAGATATTTAGCCCCTAAAATGCTAATTTTACCCAGGGAATCCCACCACGTGTATTTTACCCCTTGGAACATGATTTTTACCGGGGGACCCCCTCGAAATGCCATTGGGCTACTTTTGTGCTAGTTTTGAGTAGCAGTTGGGCCGGATTTGTTGTAAAAAACCTGGCAACCCTTGTGTCAAGTATTGTATCTCAAAGTAACAGACTTCAGGACCCCAAGTAGCAGGCTTACAACTGAAAGAAAGAAAACTTAGGTTATAACTAAAATAACAAAGAACAGAACATCTTATATCTCCCTCTCTTGCTATGGACTATGTCCTTTTATGTAACATAGTCCTTGGACCACAATGGGGCCCGACACACTCTATGAGGACGTGAGGTACAAGAAGGAGAGACTGACGTTTGAGATGTGTGAGGTACTTCAAGAGGCCTGAAGGAGTCTTCTGCTAAAGAAGCTGTATTGGATGTGGTAACGCAGAATGCAGCCAGAGCCAGGTGCATAGCATTCCAAACTTTCCCATCTGAAAGGAGATATGTTGCCGAGCCTTTCTGAGCCACAACCTTAAAGGGCTGAATAAACTTGGAATGTCTGTTCTTGATGATTCCAGGCTTCCTAATACACACAAATGTCCCAACTCGAATCTTTGACAGTTGTGCACTGTGTCGCTAATCCGTGTACTCTTTCCTTTTGGTTTGTGACTGGTGGATGATTTGTTTCAGATCCTGTTAATCCTTTGGTGGGGCCACGCATGGAAGACCACTCACATGCAGTTTTGTCTTAATTTGTCAGCCATGCAAAAGCTCAGCCAAAATGAATTGTGAGCCACTGTCGGTTACGATTTCAAGCGGATTTCCCTCTCAACTGAATGCAGCAGACAAGAAGTTTACGACATTTGCAGAAGTAACATCAGGTGCGAACACAACCTCTGGCCATTTGCTGTAGTAATCAATGAGTGTCATAGCAAAGCGACATCCTTGAGGAGCGTTATTCAAGGGTCCAACTACATCAATAGCCAGCTTGTCCACAGGACAGAGTGGAGCTATATGAGTAATAGCTGTTTTATTATGCTGGAGGCAGGTGGAACAGGCTTTGATGGCATTTTCGACTTGACAGTTCCATGCCAGGACACCAATACAAGTCTCTCAACCTCTGCTTTGTGCACACCATCCTTTGATGGGTGGTGTGCGCCAACTGGATGAACTTTGATTGCAATGCTTCTGGACTGATCACTCGATGTGTGCCCCGAATTATGTACCCATCGTGTACAGACAGCTCATTCCAAAGACGGTGATAAGGAGCAATAGCTGAGCTTTTCACACTACGAGGCCACCCCTTTTCAATGCAAGCCTTCACCTGTTGAAGAATAGGACAGGCATCACACGTAGACTTAAGCTCCTCTACAGTAACAGCTGCAAACTCAGGAGACAGTACAGCCACCGTCTCAGGCTCTTGCTCTTGGTTGTCATCAGTCACAGAAAGGGGAAGTCTCGACAAACAATCAGCTGTCACATTGTCCTGTCCAGGTTTGTATTTCATGCTGTAATTAAAACACAAGAGGCTCGCAGACCATCGGGCAAGAGCCTGTGCGTTCAAGACCCTTTGTGGAAAGCAGCGTGGACAAGGGACTGTGGTCAGTGCAAAGAGTAAATTGGCAGCCTCAGAGCTAGGTACGCCACTTTTCTGTCGCCCAAACACACACCAAGGCCTCTTTTTCTGTTGTAGAGTACTTCCTTTTGCAATCTGAAATTTTCTAGATGCAAAAGCAACTGTTCTTTCAGTAGTGCCATGGCTCTGGGTAAGCACTGCACCAATGCCAAAATCTGAACCATCTGTAGTGACTGTTGTCGGTAAAGAAGGATCAAACAACGCAAGGACTGGGCTAGTAGTGATTAGTTGTTTCAGGCGATTGAAATATTCCTGGGCTTCATCCGTCCAGCAAAAGCCAGTTGACTTTCGGAGCAGTGCACGGAGAGGTTCCACCAATGTTGCATAATTGGGAATAAATTTGGAATACCAGCCGGCAATTCTGAGAAAAGAATGCAAAGACTGTGCATCATGAGGAGGAGGTGATTGCTGTATAGCTAGAACGTGATCTGGATTTGGATGTAAGCCTGAAACGGAAATTACATGGCCAAGGAATGGTAACTCAGTTTTTCTGAAGCAGCATTTTTCTACATTAAGCTTCAGTCCACAGTTTTGCAACCGCTATAGTATGGATTGAAGTTGTTTCTCATGTACCACTGGGTTGTTACCATCTAGATAACATTGCACACCATCCTGGACGGCCAAAACATCATCCTGAGACATCATCCTTTCAAATGCACTAGGTGCTGAGGCCAACCCATAAGGGACCAGTGTGAAACGATAAAGTCCATCATGGGTAACAAAAGCCGTCAGATCCCTACTATCCTGATGCAAGGTCACTTGGTGATATACATTCTGGAGGTCTATTGTAGAAAACATAGAGGCTCCACACAATTCTGTAAAAACTTCCTCTATGTGCGGCAGAGGGTGACTGTCTATGATGACAGCTTTCTTTGGCTCTCTTAAGTCAACACAAAGTCGAATTCCTCCAGATTTCTTTTGAATGACCAGCAGTGATGACACCCAAGGAGATGAGTCCACTTTTTCTATAATGCCTTCAGATTCCAGCCTCTTTAGCTCTTGTGAGACTGCATCTTTCACTGCAAACGGCAGTCTACACAATTTCTGTTGGACTGGTGGCACATCTGAATGCACCTTTACTTTATGTACAAAGCCAGCAGCTAAATCCAAAGGCTCAGTTAAGTTTACAGCAACTTCGCCATTCTCTGCAGAAGATGCAACAGATCCATCCCTTATATCAAGATGCAAAGCAGTGAAGAGATCCATACCAAGTAATGGTGTTCCACCTGGTACAACGTAGAATAAAGCCTGCACACGGCATCACTGATAGCTGATAGCAATGGCAAGGCATCCCAAAACTGGAATAGTCTTTTTTATATACGTCACCAAATGAACATTAGGCACAGTAAGGGAAGTATTTGAGAAGTGCTGGCGGTACAGATGTTCTGGGAGGATGGAAACAGCTGAGCCAGTATCCACAAGCAGTTCAGTGGTGACTGATTTTCCACATTCAGCATGCAAAGAAACAGTACATGTAAGATTGTTTCTGTTTCACAGGCAGAGGCATTTCGATGCTTAAGACCATTAACTCCGGCACAGCAACTTCTTGGACATTGCAGGCAGATGCAGAACTACGACAAACTCTTGCAAAATGTCCAACTTTACCACAAGGTCTGCATTTTGATTGTTTAGCTGGGCATTTAGGGTAGTTTGCAAAATGTGATGTAGTGCCACAGCGGAAGCATGTTTTTGCATCAAGTTTTTTATGTGATTCATTTGATGGCATCTGATTAGAAACTGTGAACCTACGTGAGCAGATCTCTGTCGCCACCGCTGTTTTGCACCCTCACGTGATCCAGTATGCACCACTTTCAGTTTCAGTGCGCTCCATAGGTTTAGCTTATTTATTTATTGCTTTGTTGTATTTTGATTGTTTACAAACTGTTAAAATCTACTGCTGCGTAAGTACATTTTGTAGTATTTTATTAATGTGATTGAGGAACCGGAAGAAATGATGCGCACATTGTCAAATGAAACATAGTTAAAGCTAGCTAGTATGCTAAAAGTTACTAGGGGTAATGTTAGGGATTTACTATAAAAAATGAAACTCTGCTGGTGTGAGTTCGCAAGTATAAGCCACCATGCAGACATTTATGCAGTTAAGCAAACTTCTTGGTGGGAAATTGATAGTTCAGTGGGAAAAAAACATGAATTCCTTAAAACCCCAAACAAATGGATATGCAATTATTGTAGTAGCTAAGATATGCAGCAGATAATAGCACACAAATATGTTTAATGATCCAGTTAAAATTATAATTTATTACTGTCAGATGTAGCCTTTTGGGAGTTTTTTTTTTTTTTTTTTTTTTTTTGTAAAGTAAATTGCCTGAAAATGACTTAGCATGATGTGCTGAAGTCTGTAACATTAAATTAATTTGAACTTGGATGTTTTCAGAAACTGCTTTAAAAATCTTTTGTAATTTTGGATTTGCTAAATATTGCCTTTTGACAGCTGCTTTCCAGAGAGAGCACAGAAGTGAGGGTATGTATGTTAATGGTCTGTTCCAGCCAAGGGGTTGTCCTATCCAAAATTTAATTTACATTTTACATTTATTTTTATTTTTTTTACATTTTGAAATAGGTGGCACCAGAGCCTTAAGGAGTACTTACCCCATGCAAGTAAGTTACATGTGGTGTGTTTAAAACACTGGCCAGAAAAATAAAATACATTAATGCAAGTTTGTAAACATTCAGAGTTTGTTAGACGTTTGAGTAACCTTTGTTTGTTAGAATTCCAAGTATTTGTTGTTAACCAAGTATCGAATAACAATATTCATACCAGTGTTTTTGCTCATTGTCAATTCAGTCTTGCACCTGAGTTTTTACAACCTTATTTTCGCTAGAAATCAACAGGCAAACGAGAATGGGAAATAGTTTCTAAATAAAAAGTCAAGCTTAATGCCCTGCATAAACACAAAATTTCCCAGCAAGTGTCACATTCAACTAGGTATATATTTACCTTGCATGGTGTGCATTGCTGCATAGTCTATATATGATTGCCACAACAATAAACCCAGCCTTTGATATTTCTTGAATTCAGAATTTAATCTGTCACACACCATTATATCTCCTTAAATACATGCCCTTTTTTTTGTTGAGAAGTTTTAAGATGTCCGTACTGAAAACAAGATATCAAAATATAATGTCAGCGTAAGCCATGAATGACAGTCCTTACCTGTCACAAAAACTGTGGATATGGACATAGTTCAGAGCACTTGCTACATTATAGATGAGTGGTTGTGAAAGTGTATGTTTTAACACTGCATGCAGTTGGCATGCTGTACATTACTGTTAATTTTTAATATTGACCTTACGTGGACATTTTTCTGAGGTAAAGTAATCCTGAGTAATTTCTTTCACAGAATCATGTCAAATGCCTTAATGGCCAAATTCAATATGAGGGATGGTGGCCAACTTGAAAAGAAGCCATTCAAAGCTACATCTTTACTGTATACTATATACTATATATTCAAGGTAATTTTAACCTTATGACATTCAAAAAATCTCTTGTTCCTTGTCTGTTATTTATTTGAAAGACCATCTGTCTTTATCAGAAATGTCTTAGTCTAGTCTTTCTCAAAAGCACCATAGTGGTATTGAAGAGGGAGGGGACAAATGCTGCTTTTTGATGATCTGAGCCAATTTTGGTGAAAATCAGACAAACCATCTAGGACGAGTTCGAAAAAGTAGGTTTTACGAAAAAAAAAAAAAAAAAAAACAAAAAAAACTAAACCTTACGATTTTTGAATTTTGGACTTCTTTCAACTTGGAGCCAAGGATTCAGGGAAAAAAAGAATTTTCAATCTGTGCCTTACGGTTCAAAAGTTATTAGCATAAACATAGTGAAACTTGCTGTGGTCAATGTTGGGACTGTCCTCTACCAGTGTGCCAAATTTCACAACTTTCCTGCAAGTGGTTCTATGGGCTGCCATAGACTCGGAAGAAAATGAAAGAAGAAGAAGAATAGGAACGCTTGGCCCCTAAAAAAAACAGTTGCATCTAGGAAAACCCAACACTAGTGAAATTTGACCTTTTTTAGATTTTGATACCATATGAATGCTGGGTTCAAGCTCTTTCCAAAACTCTTTTTATTCATAGCCAAAGTTATGGCTATCTTAAATTGGCTGATAGCGATGATTTTCAGGAATGGAATTTTGAGAAAAACGGCTTTAAAGTGAGACGGCTTTCACTTTCACTTTACGGGTTTAACGAGAGCTGTCTGTCAACTTAGGAGCGCTATAGTGCATCATTACACAAACAGACTAAGGTCTGTTTTTCATTGTTTATCACGTGCATAGTCTCCGAACTTTTGATCACTCATTTTATGTTTAGATAGCACGAATAATGCAGCCTACCTTGTAGTAAAAGCAAGCGCAGCGCAACTGTGCATAAAACAGACTGTCATTGGACTCCTCTTTAGTAACTTCATCATCGATCCTTCACCTCTGGATGTGAAATAGTCAGTTATAACATCGTTTAGGGCACTGACATCACCAAGATTGAGCAGACTGAGACGAGTAAGAAGTGAGCAGGTGCAGTACTTTAGACGGCGTCGTTGCGCTGCGCCATCTCACGATATTAAAAAAATAAATAAAAAATAAAAAAAACCTTTGTTTTGCCGTAGTTTACACAGGACTGACGGAGAATGTGAATTGAAACGCCTTTATTAAATATGTTACGTGGTTTATTTTGATAGGTTAACTGTTTTTGTGGTGTTAAGGGAGAGCACCTCAGCAGCGGGATAAGAGAAAGACAGTCAATTCTGCTTGCTGCAATAAATGACTATTTTGCTGCACTAAACAAGTGAATTTCGCCGATATATTTTAAGATGATAGACAAGATGTTATAGAATAATAATTTAATGAAAACCTAATTTTGACAAAAAAAAAAAAAAAAAAAAAAAGACATTGGATCTATATAAAATCTCTATTATAGATCAGTGCATTGGACCTATTTTTCGAATTTCCTGAAAACGTTCCAGCGCGACATCCGACGGCAGATCGCATCACATATGTGTCAACTTTGATCCTGTACATTTATGTTCTTGTTTGATTAATTGCTGTTTAACATTAATGTACAACAGACTCTGAGTTAACTACATTTTACTGCATTATACTTTGTTATTTTTTCTTGTTTGAATAGTAGCTGTTTAAAGGGGTCATTGGATGCCCATTTTTCACAAATTGATATGATTCTTTAGGGTCTTAATGAAAAGTCTATAATATACTTTGGTTAAAAATTCTCAATGATAGTGTAAAACAACACCCTTTTTACCTTGCTAAAATCCGCTCTGCAAAAATCATCCTGTTCTGGTCAAGGTTGCTTTAAATGTTAATTAGCTCTGCTTGCCCCCGCCCCTCTCTTCTCTATGTGGGGTGACAAACTGTTTACTTTAGCTACATTTAGCCACAAAAACTTGCTAACTAGCACGTTATTAGGAAAGGTAATCACAAAGATTCATAAAAAAAACCCTTATACTCACTTCTTCT
This sequence comes from Labeo rohita, assembly GCF_022985175.1. NCBI lineage: Eukaryota > Metazoa > Chordata > Actinopteri > Cypriniformes > Cyprinidae > Labeo > Labeo rohita. The sequence continues at coordinate 21,057,855 of NC_066880.1, forward strand.
GTAAGTGAAGCTAGATCACATCAATGATTTGCATAAATATAGACAGATATATGTAGATCGGGAGGCGCATTCCATTCACAAACAAATGTAATCCACTGCATCTTCAGCAGCTCAGATGTCGGGAGTAAATGATGACCACTATGTTCATTATTAAATTCAGCAACACAACACCTCCATCGCTCAATAGGAGATATTCTTGTCTAACTTACATCCCTGCTCCAGCATCGAAACAATGGCGATCAGACTGTTACAGCTGATGTAAGGTGGGTCTGAAGTAGGGTGACCACCCGTCCCGCGTAGCGCGTGCGCGCACAGCATTTGAAGCCCAATTCATGCGTCCCGCAAATTGAGACCGTGTCACGCATAATCAATGCTTGCTCAAAAAAAAGTTGGTCACTCTATATCCTCGAGCCCCAGGCAGCCAAACGAACATTACTTGACAGTTCAGCACGCTACTGTTGCCACACCCACCCCTCACTTGAACTGCTGACTAGGTTGTTGTCAACTTTTTCGTTGTTGTCATGACAGCGCTCTCACGTGCATACCAGACACACTGGGAAGGAACTTTTAGATGCGCGCTTTCCAATTCGAAAAATGGAGAAAGAGACTGAGTCTGAGGCACCGCCATCATCAATTAAAAAGAGAAGGTGTGGGTACAAGAAAGACTGGGAAAATGAATATTTGTGGCTGAAAGGTGTTGAGGGGGATACCAAGAGGGCTTTTTGTGACCTTTGCAAAACGTCCTTCTCAATCGGACATGGAGGGGAATATGATGTCAAACGACACAGACTCACGGAGACTCACAAGAAACGTGTCCAACAGAAAGAGACATCCAAATCTATGGATGCTTTTCTCCAACCTAAAAACGACTTTCTAGCTGACAAAGTGACTGCTGCAGAGGTGACGAGTGTGTATCACACTGTCCAACACGCTACATCATATCAAGCAGGAGATTGTGGCACAAAGCTAGCCCCGACAATTTATCCGGACTCGGACATTGCCAAGAGGATGGCCTGTGGTCGGACAAAGGCAGAAGCCATTGTCACGGATGTGCTTGCTCCCGCCTCCGTCGAAGATTGCTTGAAAGTCCTCAGAAGACCACTGAATGAGCAACGAGAGGCAACAACCAAAGGTAAAGTTAAAGTTCTGTTCATGGATGTAACGTTGTGTGTTAGCTATTTGTCTAATGTTAGCTAGCTAATGTTAGCTAATCATCTTATTCTACTGGTATGTTAAAAGTCAACTTTTCCTTCAGTTCACTGAAATTGCATCAGAAGCTAACGTTAGCTAACATAATGCTGCTCATCCATGCCTTCGTGAAACCAGGCTCTGTGTATCCTTACATTAGCAACTTGTGAGCAACATTTCACTATTCGTTATCTCCCAAACTAAACAAGCAAAAGCAACTATAATTTTTGAAAAGGTATAAATATTTCTATAGATAATATTTATATAAAATCAATAATGATCAAAACAGTAAAGCAGTATCTTGTATTTTTTATAATAATCTGTTTTTAGAGAATCTCTTTTAAGTTCATCCCATCTGTGTGTGTGTCTCCACAGCCCACACGCCATTCTTCTCAGTGGCTTCAGATGCCTCCAATCATGGGACCACCAAGCTCTTCCCACTGTCAGTGCGTTACTAGACGCCAGACTTGGGAGTACAGACGAAGGTCCTTGATTTCTATGATGACAGTGATGAAACATCTGCCGCGATCCACAACCAGATAGTCACCAAGCTGGAGGAAAATGGACTGGGACTATCTGCGTATCTGCTGACAATGCTAGTCTGAATTACGGGAGCTACAACTCTGTCTTCCAGAAACTGAAAGAGAACAACAATTGCATTTTGAAGGCAAACTGTGTGGCCCACATCGTTCACAACAGTGCAAAACACGCAGGAGATCAGCTAAATATCGACATAGAAAATGTCGTCAACAAGACCTTTAGCCACTTCTCCTCATCTGCCAAACGCATTGAGGAACTTAAGTCAATTCACACCTTTGTGGAGATAGAGTACCAGTCCCTGCTTAGACATGTGCCCACAAGATGGCTGAGCTTGTGGCCTGCAGTGAAGAGGCTTCATGACAGCTGGGCTCCTATCAAGACCTACTTTCTCTCATTGGGAGAGGACCAGTGCCCAAAGTCACTATGGCAGCTGTTCAAGGATGACCAGGATGGTGAGGGCAACCCCCTTGATCTACAGGTAATTAATTTTAATTGCACTCAACTTTTTTTTTCATCTAAATATTATTACATGAAACAGGGATTAGTGAAATGATGATAGTGTAAACAGTGCCAGCGCACAGGATCATTGACTCTCCTTACTTCTTGTAGGTTTACCTGTCCTTCCTCAGCAATGCGCTGAAGATTTTCCACGACACTGTGCTGGTGCTGGAGCGAGAAGATGGGACCGTCTGTGAGCTCTACGATATGATGTTCACCCTAAAAAACCAAGCTACAGCAACGACAGAGTGATGGTTTCTTTGGGGCCCAGACGGGTGTACTCCTCCAGCAGTTTCCAGACAGACAGGCAGCTGTGCTCAGAGAGGACATGTGCAACTTCTACCAGTCCTCTCTCACCTACCTGGAGCAGCGCTATGACTTCTCAGACTCCAACTACCAGAAGAAAGTGGCTAGCCTGGCACTAAAGAAGAGCCCATTCAACTTCTCCCATCTCTGTGAAGCTGTAGAGGTCCTGCAGCTAAGCAAGAAGTTGGACATGGATGCGCTATATGATGAGTATTGTGTCGTTCTGCCACACCAACAGGCCATCGTGCAGTCTGGAGCTACAGTCGTGGAGAAGTGGGCCACCTTACTCAAGCACACACACACACCAAACATGACAGCATTAGCTTCTTTCCTTTTGAGTGTACCAATCACCAATGCTTCAGTGGAGAGGGTCTTTTCACTGATGACAGGATGCTGGACGGACACAAGGAACAGATGTTCGGTAAACCTCATCAAGTCAGAAATCCAGGTGAAGAGCAACTTCACATTCAGTTGCAAGGACTTCTACACTTATGTAGTGAAAGAGAAGGTTCTCCTCAATGCTGTACGATCCAACAAGAAATACAAGTTCAAGAAGAAACCTGAAGGTAAGAAACCTAGTTATGTAAGACCCCATTTGTCTAAGATGAAGTTTGATTTATTTTGAACATTGGTGGACTGTCCACAGGGGTGTAAATGTGTCACTTTTAGGAAACAGTAGCTTTTTAGGTCAAAAAATGTCATTATTTTGCATAGGATTGTATCTTGGCACCTTTTTGTATTGTTGTCACCTTGTGATGGTGATGGGTTTGCACTCCTCTGTCTATACTGGAAAACCATTTGGAAGCTTATCATAAAAATGAATGTTGCTTTAATTCTGTCTCTTATCTTTCTTCCTTATTTGATTCAGATGCTGGTGAAAAGGTTTGAGTCCTAAAGGTGTCCCCAGAACACTGAACAGTTTTTTTCCTGCTCCTGCCTTTACTAACATGCAAGTTCACCATTCTTCCTCCCCCTTCTCGTTCCATGAACCTCTGGAGTTGTGAGTTAAGACTTTTTTTTTTTCCAACTGTTCCTGTGGTGTTGAGCAACTACAATTCCTGTTAATCCTACATTTTATATTCTAATTTATTTAAAGTGAATAAATTGTAATGAAAAATAAATAAAATTAAATAGCTAAAGTAAATAAGTGGAAGTGCATCTGTCAATTCATTGAATGTTCAAAATATTATGAATCTTTATTTAGAAAAAAATACACATTGGTTGGCCTAATCATGAGCATACATCAGCAATTACACATGTTTAGGGGAATAGGGCATTATTAATATACCATTTAAGGTGGTATGTGCTAGAAATGGGTAAACCACTATCAGTGGGTCTGCCCGTGGGGTGGGGGCACCGCCGCGCCAGGCAGTGTCCCACATTGTCCCTCAGAAACATACCCCTTGTCCCCCCTTGGGCTTATTAGCAGGTGGTCACCCTAGTCTGAAGTAAGTCGCTCATGTCAATCAACTATCGTGGGAGCGGCCACTGTCAGTGTGACACCACACTGACAATCATCTGAGAATGGCTCGATTTAAATAAGGAGATATTATTTTTACAGATTAATTAAAAACCACTGCATGTTTTTTTTTTCATTATAGGGTAGATGTGTGCATACACTGCCAACACTCATTAATGTTCAAACAACCTGTAAAAGTGAACTTAACATCCGATGACCCCTTGAAAAATATAATATTCACAATAAAATATGTTGTGCTAAATTAGAACACTCTTCTTTTTGCTCAGGTCCACAAATAATATGTTATTGTTTGTGATGTACATGTAATTAAAACGTTTTGTTGATGTTCAGGTCTGACTTGACCAATTTTTATCCTTTTTACAACCTTTGGCGAGTTTAGTTTAAACCTCAAACTGGGTTGTACCCAGTACACATTCGAAGGGTGTCAGGCCTGTAGCAGATTTCTTAAGGGAGATTTGAGCATACTCTGCCCATGCAAGATACTCGGGCCAATATTGTTGGTTGCGGCTATAGTAAGATCTCAGATTTCTTGATTTAGTCACTCAGCTTGGCCATTAGACTGGGTGTGATATCCTGAAGTCAAGCTGGCATTGATTTGGAGCAGTTCACAGAAGGATTTCCATACTTTGAAGATGAACAATCACACACAATATCTTCAGGTATGCCATAAAGCCAAAATATATAATGAAAGAATGCCTCAGCAGTTTCCCAGGCAAAAGGCAACTTACGGTGAGGAATGAGGCGACATGCTTTAAAGATCAACAAACAGCCACCAAGATGGTGGAGCCGGGAGAAACGGGAGAAAAAGAGAGCCCACATGGCTTGTCTTGTGTTGAGGTGCCAGGCCCCTTGAATGTATTCTAGGTTTCGGTGAGAACAGCTAACAGGTACTGAGCTCCTTCCAGCCAGTGCCTCCTTTTTTCAAAAGCTAGTTTCATAGCTAGTAGCTCGCGATTCCCCACATCATAGATTTTCTCAGAGGTGCTCAGTTTTGTGGAGAAAAAGGCACAAGGAAAAAGTTTAGAGGGTGAACCATGATGCTGAGACAAAATAGCCCCCACCCCAGAAGATGCATTGGTGAAGAGGGTCTTGAGTTCCACAAATGCTTTCTACGCAGCAGGGGTCCAATGGGAGATTCGGGAGGAACCACAGCAGAGAAAGGTGAGAGGAGCAAGTACAGTGCTAAAGTTCTGTATGTAACATCTATAGAAGTTTGCAAACCCCACAAACTGCTGCAGCTCTTTCACAGACTGACTAGCAGGCCACTCCACCACTGCTTGGGCTTTAGATTGGTCCATGCAAGCTCCTCCTGTACTTAATACATACCTTAGGAAAGAGATAGTGAACACATGAAATTCACGTTTTTCCGCCTTTACATAAAGGTGGTGCTCAGAAAGACATTGTAAAACCAGTTTGATGTGTTGGATATGTGTCTCCAGTAAGGGGGAGCAGATCAAAATATCATCAATGTAAATGATCACAAGGCGGTTAAGCATGTCTTTATAGACCTCGTTCATAAAGGACTGGAACACAGACAGTGAGTAGGAGAGCCCAAATGGCATAACCAAATATTTGTAGTGCCCTGAGTTAGTGATGAAGGCTGTCTTCCATTCATCCCCCTCACAAATTTAGATGAGACTATAGGCACAGCACAGATCTAATTTAACTTGTTCAATGGTTGCTGGGACCAAAGGAAGAGGAATGGGAAACTTGACAGTGATGGCATTTAAGCCTCTGTAGTCCATGCAAGGACGTAAGCTGCCATCCTTTTTTTCCACAAAAAAGAATCCAGAGGCGGCTTAGAGGTGGATGGTCTGATGAAACCCAGCTTTAAATTTTCTTCCACATAATCATCTATAACCTTGGTTTCTGGAATAGACAAGGGGTAAATACGGCTCTTGGTGGGATGTGTCAGGCAGAAAGTCAATAGCGCAGTCCTGGTGATGATGTGGAGGAAGTTCAGTGGTTTTGGCTTTGTCAAAGATGTGATGCCAGTCTTGGTACACATGAGGCACATTAGGCGGCAGTTTCACGGGTGATTCAAAAGCTCTAGTGGAATGGCAAAGAACAGGTGACAAAACGTTCAACTGCAAAATGTCTCTCTCTTTCCAGGAGATGGTAGGTTTATGTGCCAGCTCGGCAGCTGGTGGAGTGGGTGGAGGCACAGAGGGTTGCTGGTGGAGATGACGTAGGACCTCGTCTATGGCGTCAGAGAGGCGATTGAGCTGGTGTTGGTTAATGAGGTAAACAAAGAAGAGTCAAAACAGGCTAGGGTCATACACAGTAAGGGAGAGAAAATCAGGCAGAGGCAAAAATAAGCAGGAGTCCAAAACCAGAAGAGAGAAATAAAGGGGAAAGCTCAGAATGTTAACGTAAAACTATAGACAATACTTTGCAAAGGTGCGCTGGCAAGCAAGGCCTATAAAGATACTAGAGGATGACGTAGGTGGAACAGGTGAGGGCAGAACCGAACATTAGAATTCAGGAGACAGCTCCCTCCTGCATTTGGAGGGAGTGGCAGGTGTGTGAGTGGATATAACAAAATACATCTAAGGTCAGAAAACATTGTAATTTTTTCAGAATATACTTTTAATATTAAAGTCATTTCTCGATTTGGAAACAATCCGTTCAAATCAGTTTTGTCTGTAAACCCCTCTCTTCCATAAGCCTACTCTGCTCTGATTGATCAGCTGGCCTAAGTCTGTTGTGTTGGGTCTTTCTGTATACAGTGTTAGTGAACTGTGCCCACAGCTAAAGTTTAGCTGCTAAATTGTAAAGACTTCACAAAACGATAATGGTGGATACGTTAGCCGAGTGCTAACGTGACTAACAGATGAAACAATACAGTTTGTAAACCAAAATATGTCTACTGTAATGTCTGAAGAATGACAGACAAAAGATGTTCCATTCTTAACTTTTAATTAGAACGCAGAACAGCTGTATCACACTTGTGGACATTTCCACAATGTGGTCTGTGAAATTCAGCTGATCACAGCTTTAAGGTTCCTGGCTGTTCTGGAAGGTGTTATGGTTGATGTGCCTAGCTGGATGGAGAAATTGAAAGTGTTGTGTCGGCTGAAACCACAAGCAGTTCTGTCTTGGAAAGGTTTAGTTAAAGGTAATGGTTCTTCATCCAGATATGTTTGTAAGACATGCTGAGATGTAAGCAGCTATTGTCGGATCATCAGGATGGAATGAGAGGTAGAGATGAGTGTCAAAAGCATAGCAGTGATATGAAAAGGCATGCTTCTAAATGACATACCCTAGTTTTAGCATGTAGATAAAGAAGAGAAGTGATCCAAGAACAGAGCCCTGAGCCACCCCAGTAGCCCAATCCCAATTCTATTTTATACCCTTCACCTACCCCTACAGAGTGTCAAGGGGAAGAAGTGAAAACATTCCCCTAAGAAATGGGACACTAGCTGCTACAACACACACACATATGTCAAAGATGAAAATGGTGTCTCAAGCAGTGCAGCCATATTTATTATATAGTTTCTGTTTGCCAACATAAATGACATTATCAGGATTATGTCATTTAGAGTGAGAGTGTTTGTGGTGGAGAATACCCTCAGTGATCTCTCTTGAACTTGTGACATACTGTAGTGAGGCGGTCTCTCTCTGCCCAGAAAGCTATAATTACAACAGTTGCAATCCTCAATACCCTTCTCTTTTTTTTTGGCTATATGCACATTCACACCAAGTACAATTAAAGAAAAGGTAAAAAAAAAAAATCAGAAATAAAATAATATGTAAAAGAAGATTCCACAGCACAACTAACAATACAACTAACAGAGAAACGATATTGTTGGAATCTCTTTTATATTGTTATATTGTTATATTGAATTTCTTTTTGAAGTTGATGAATGATAAAAGCATTGTTAGCCAATCAGAATCCATTCAACTTTGCACAAATGTTGCATTTAAAGTGGCAGACAACGAACCTACAGCACATGCTTAGAATGAACAGTGCTATCGTTCACTGGTGTAGAGGCTAACATAGTTACTGTTATAGTAATCTTTACAGTTATTGTTCTTGTTATTGAACAGGCTTTAAGAGTGCCACCCAAGATACTGGGTCCACTCTTTATTAGCTTTTTGTCTTTTGTTTACAGTTCCTAGCAACTCCCTTTGTTCATGGGTGTTCATAATTAATTAATGACACAAATTAAACCATACCAAAATGCATTCAAATATTAATATTTATTAAATTTAACATATATTTTTGAGTGCTAAACATTCCTCATTTATCTGTAATTATCTGTCACCTGAAAGATAAAATATGTTATGGGATTATTGTTCAATCAGTTAATCAATAATGTTAGCAAACTTCAATATATGTTTATATATATATATATATATATATATATATATATATATTTATTTATTTATTTATTTTCTTTTTTGAAAATTAATAGCAATACATTTTAGGGTTAGGGTAAGGGAATAGAAAATACAGTTTGTACAGTATAAAAGCCATTATGTCTATAGGATATCCCCATGAAACATGAAAATCCAACGTGTGTGTGTGCACGCACTGAGCTGAATATTAAGGATTATTAGACCACAGATGGTGTGTCAGTTCTAGTGATTAAAGCAGTTGCATACATGTGACTGCTGAAAAAGCAGGAATCAACAGCAAGCTAGCATTGCAAGGGTTCAGAACGTAGTTGATTTTAGGTTATAAGTTAACAGTGTCAGTTTTAAAGCACCCACTACATACCACATCCTGGTATTAGTAAAAGACGAATACCTATACTCAGCATACCACGCGGTGTGTATTTCTTTAATTGGTGCCACACTTAGCATAGAGTAATTCAGCTCCATGCCAGCACATTCACAATGGCTATTTTGTGACTGGCTAGAGGAAAGAAACCAAATGTGGTTACTCTCATCTGATGAACATCTGTTCCTCAATTAAAACACTTATACAGGGCCAAATTTATAATCACATCACACAACAACACACACATGCACAATCAAACTATATTGCACTAAAAATACACAAAGAAACATCTACATACATACTGTAAGTTAACTACGCCCACTCTACAGATGCAATACACCACAAAGCAGCTCTGTATCCTCCCTGTAGTTACAATAGTTTTACAGTTTATTGCACTTATAATTCTTCTAATTAATTGGAAGTCTTTGCATATTTACAGCACTTCCATGTTGAAAGTAAGGTACATAGACAAATATCTATCTATCTATCTATCTATCTATCTATCTATCTATCTATCTATCTATCTATCTATCTATCTATCTATCATCTATCTCTCTGTCTGTCTGTCTGTCTGTCTGTCTGTATGTCTGCCTAAAATGCTACAGCTTAAAAATAATGAAATTTGAATATATCAGGAATTCCAAAGATTTAAAAAGGTAGTACTTTACAATAAGGTTGTTGGTTATTATTTAATGCATTAGGTATCATGAATAAATAAAAAACACCTTTTTACTACACACACAAATATCAGTAACGTATAGAAGTTCAGCAAAAAAAAAAAGAAAAGAAAAAGAAAAGAAACATCCTCTCAATTTCAGCTGATTTAATTTGCAGCAAATTTCTTAACATGTGTTAATAGTTATTTTAACATAAAAGTTATTTTAAGATAAAAGCTTGTTTTAACATAAAAAGTTAAACAACAACTGAGACATAAACTGAACAATGTGTCTCTTGCAGTTTTTTTTTTTTTTTTTTTTAATGCAATCGCTAGGACTAATTTAATACAGAACTTTTTCAAAACTTCACACAGTGGTCACAACAGAAGTCTATGGACTAAACTGTGGGTCATTTCTTATTTCTTTCAGTTAATATGAATTATTTTATCACTTAGACAAACACCACCAAAACTTTCTGTACTATACAAGCTGATTTGTATGTTTACATACTCTTTTTCAAAACTGTTAAACCTAAGTTAAAATTAAAATATTAGCACAATACAAAAATGAATAAGGCAGCAATTTGCAACATTTCTACAGTAATACCATATTGAATTATATACTGAATCTAAAAAATCAAAGCACATAGATGTAACTGATTGATGTAACATCTACACAAGTGGTAGTCTTTCAATTTCATTTTCTACCATCTCTACAAAAGGTGAAAAGTGCAAATAATTTTGTACTATAATGTAAATATATGTACTGAAGCGATTTCTGGAGTACAGTCGAGAGTGTCATTATTGTTTTGTAAAGAAATTTTACAAAAGAAAACATTGCTTAATGTTTTTAGTGTTTTTTTAGGTCTTTGTTTTATGAGTGAGTGTGTTTGTTGGGTGACAACCTTTGCTACTATACGAATGAGTTGATTTGAGACATATTAAGTGTTTTGATAGTTTTAGTGCATTTTGAAAGTGAAATTAACTGCTTGGTCAAATTGAAAGTTGATTAGGAGAACTCTGTAAAGAGTTCTGAAAAAGACATTTAAGTATTCTAGTAAAAATGTTTTTGCTCAAGTGACCGAAAGTCCACCCAATAGAAAAAAGTTTTGCTCAGCAAGAAAAAAAGAAAATTAGAGGAAACATTGGTCGCAACATGAAAGCTGTGCTTGTCTAGTGTTGGTCTTACTTACTATTAAAATGTTTTTTCCTCTTTCCATCAGGTCATCATGCAAGGCTTTGGCAATAAATTGAGGCTTTTCTCAGTTGTTCTCATCAAACGGATAAGATAACGGACAAGAGAGTCAAAATCCTTAGCCATGTTGTCAATATAGCAGTGCCGTATTTCCTGCAAAAAACTATGGCTATGGTTTTGATGACATACATAAATGCACTTTTTCTGTATGATATATCAATAGTACAAATGCACATATTTGTGTGTGTGATGTGTGCGTGTGTGTTTATATACACATATTTGTGTGTGTGTCTGTGTGTATATATCAGGGACGTTTCTTGCAAGGAGACAAGGGAGGCAGTGTCTATCCTCTTCAAAATTGGATGAGAAAATAATAGATATTACAAAGACGCAAATATGTCTACATATGACATCAAAAGTCACTTGTTTTTATAAAGTAACATTGTCCAACAGTGACACACAGATAAAGTTATTGGTCCACTGACTTCCTACAGAGACCCCATAGCGACAATGTTTACAGGGCTTTTATGACAATGACTCAAAAATAAGTTGACTGTTAAAAAGAACGGCTGAACATCAGTTCACAAATAAAAAACATAGTGTCTATTTACAAGTGCAAATAGCCCGCCTTGTTGGCAGAGGCTATTTACACTAACTCCGCATTACAAAAGACTATCATCTAATAACTGCTCCAGTGACATAGATGGTAAAGTACCCGGGTTTGAATCTGCATTTTGCCTTTTTTTTACCTAACCTTTCAAATCAGATATCATGTCGGAAAGCTTTGTATTTTCAATAAAAATAAAGGAAATGATCGAAAAGTTGAACATAATATATCAGCAGGGATTTATTGTCCCAATAAGGTAGCATCCATTTAATAATTTGAATTAAAATTATAATTTACACTCAATATGGTATTATTGCATACTGTTTTATAATGTACTACAATACTGATATTTTTACTCTACAAATCTATCAACAAATCCTACATTAATAAATATATACCAAAAAACTTATACATATTCAACTTAATACAGATCAATTTTCTTTAGAGACACAAAATTAGATTAATCTCACAAATGTTAAGATTCTGACCAAATGATAACATTAAAAAAATAGAAATAAAATAGTGTAGGCATTCATCACAGGTATTCGGAAAAAAATAAGGTGGTGGGGGTATCTTACCCCATCTTACCCTATAGTGTTAAAGAAATGTTACACGTGTTAATCTTCTGAATTGTTGGCTGACACAAAATTAAATTTGATATTGTTATAAAAATTGATTCTGTATTACAGTTAACTGAGAAGTGTTTCTGCATAAGAACCTTTCTTTGTTCTTCATCTTAACACATTCAGTAAGGAAGATAAAAAAAATAAGGACAGGTGTACAAACGGCTCAAATGAAAACAGTGAAAAGTGACATTGTGTTTAAAAATATAAAACTGAGAGAAGGAGGGAGAGACAGAGAGGAAAGGATGCAAGGGTAGAGGGCAGTGAGCTGGATTCAATGCCATCTGACAGGTCCAGCTGGGTGACTGGCTACCCCAGAGCCCTGCAAACCAGGCAATATGGCGCCCAATTACCGATGCCCATGTGACCATTGCATGGCATCATCAGAAACCCCGTACCCCACTACTCCCCCACCCCTCCCCCAACCACATGCCATCTGTGCAGATAAGCAACAACCACAAAGCACTCATATGTACTCAAGATATAAACACACACTGAACACTGTGCTCTAAACCCACAATTATGCAAGGGAAAATACACTATGGCGTTATAAATGGGAAATCATTGTACTTTTCTATAACCTATATTTGTGTTGTAACACTGACCACTGACGACTCACATTCTAAAGTATAAGATGGAAAAAACATTCATTTTTAACCTGTATAAATGCATTTAACTTCATTTTCATAAAAGGATATTCCTAGTACGCTACAAATTCTTACGATCTTGCATCTTTTTATCCTCTTCTCTGCACTCGTTTTCTCTGCAGTGCCACCCTGCCACAGTGAACAGATGCTGTGGAATTTTGATAAGCTATGCCAATCTGTGCCAGCCTCCATGACAGACACTGCTGGGGTGTGGCTGGCATGCAGAAAATGGTACAATGAACACAGTTACTGCACATCACCCATGTTTGATTTAAAAGTGGAGTCTGAATGTTGGTCTTTAACAGTAAACATTAAAAGTTTTTGCATAAGTTGAACACCAAATACATTGTACACTGTATTCCAAATCTGTCTCAGAAGTAGGTTTCAATTCATTTAGTATTATCAAGGTAAATTGGATCTCCTGAAATCCAAATGTATTAATATATTGCCAGATTACTGCCAACTCTAGTAATTGTTTGCTATATTAAATTTGATTAATACAATGCAATTAATGCTATTAAGTAATTAAGTAATTTTACCTGTAATGTTATCTTCCTGTTTTTTATAGTTTTGCCATAAAGCTGTATTTAAATATAGGTAAGATGGGCAAGATGGCCTCCCCACTTTATTTTTATTTTTTTCTCTTGACCTCTAATGGCACAAAATCTCATCTCAGCACTTTTGATGAATGGCTATGCTATTTTTAATTTTGTCATTTCATCTGAATATCAACATTTGGGTGGCATGTTGTTAATATTGTTATTATTTTTATATGTAATACTATTGCAATCAATGGGGCTATTATTTACAATTTCCATTTTATTTAAACCTGAAGGTTAAGCAAATGAAATCGTGGCTATTGGGGTGGCTATAACAACTATTTCAAATATTTCTGTTCATTTCCTATAATAACACATTGGCTGATCATTTGTCATTGTGTTGTAATTTCGTTTTTTATTTTACTTGAATACGTCTTCCCCTTAGAATATTGTTTCTCGCCACATGTTGTTTAGTTAGGCTACATTATTATTAGTTGGAATAAAAATATCGGATTAATTAACATTTACAGTACTGCGTGCCTGTTCCAACTGTTAGCAGTCTTGATAGTTAGACTTTGCTGTTTCAGTTGCTAGCGTATAGTTGAACCATTCTTCCCTATAAAATATGAAGTAATGAACAGATGCTGCTGAATTAAGAAAGAAACACCGTCTCCACCCAGCAGCGCAGTTTGGCCAGGCTTGGCACACGGCGCAGCTGGCATCGCTGTGGTGGGCTGCCCCGCTGGCCCTGCGCGCTAACGCTAAGACATTTAGCGAATTGGCAAGCGCATGTCTCCTGAGTCTTAGGCTTCCGTGCCAGCCCGTGGCCTCTGGACGCCGCTTAAGATCACCTCGGCTGTGGTCGAGTTTAAGGAGGGAGCGCCTTTTGTCTCCTTGTTGGCTTTTACCTTCTGGGCTCGAAACATCAATGCTGGAATCACAAGAGAAATAAGTGCTTTAAACTCTTACAGGGATGAACAGTACTACCTGTTCTCGGACGTAGCATAAAATAAAATTACAAAATAAAAATTTTAAAAAAAGTTTTATCGATCATATATCATATATATGTGACATCTTTCCTTCCTACAGTTCTTCAGAAACGTTGCTCTATTTTTTTTTAAGGAACGTAGAAGAACTTTACTTTATCTCTGCTGATAGAGGACATCTGAAACCAGTAGACTGTTTTTAAAAATCTAATGCAACAAAAGAACTTGATTTTTTAAACTGAATTTGCTGATTGAATAAATACATAACCCCCAATGTTAAAATGCAATTTAATAACATAGCTTTGTAAAACTAAACATAGGCCTAACTATTCCGATGTATTCTCAATGAATCAAGGAGCAATGATTATCGTCTTAAATGAAAGTAGTCCTACGGTAACAATACCAATTGCACAGGACTTTAACGAATAAGCATTTGTTGCCTCATTCCAACTGTTTATTTGTGCGCTTAAACTGCGTGGTTGGTATTATCGTGATTGCTAAAATGTAATGTAATTTCGACAGAAAAATAAAAATACTCGCACCGATCGCACTCAAAAGCTGTTTTGAGTCAAAATTATAATGAAAAGAATATGTACAAGCTATCTACATTCCAACCGTGGGGTAATTAATGCACAAATTATCGCAAAGTAAAATGCATTCACGAAATGGTTAATTTATTCATAAATGTATTAATCCATAGTGTAGCCCAACTTGCTTAGAAATAAAAGTGATAATTTCGGTCGGACTGTAATAATAATAATAATAATAATAATAATAATAATAATAATAATAATAATAATAATAAATGTTTCGCAGATTAGATTGAACTGAAAATAAGACGTAGACGTTCTATAATAATGCAAACCAAATATGTCCATCTATTCACATTTTAGCAATTGCGGAATGTTAACGCTTTAGTATGCAAAGCCTTAAAGATATTTTAGTTGCTGTGAAAAAAACACACTGAGGTTGGAAATACAAAATACATTCAAATAAATTACAACTATTATAAGCAAATAAATATATGTGCCTAATAATTTAAACCAGCCAATAAGGCGTTTTTTGTTTTTCTTTCTTTTCTTTTTTTCCCGCTGAATGAGTTTGTAGTAGTTAGTGTTAGTGTTGTTTGGCGTTTCCAGCGCAGGAAAGCGGCCTTATTATTTTAAATGATCTGACATCTACAAATAATTAGCAGGTCTATTTATTTCCATTTTGTCGAAAGAATACCACTCCGTTTGTGTTATCACAAACCTCTGCAGATCATTTTCAAATGCTTCTTCTCGTGTTTGTGCACACAGATGTATGTATGTAATATGATGTACACGCTACAGGTAGGATTCACGTTCAGATTTTATCTTTATTTTATATCGACAAATAATGATGCCTTCTATTTTAATTCGTCCTCAAACCGCTTTGCATTTTATCTTATTTCAGCACTGTTGTACAATTAGACGGATTGTGATACTGTGAAATTGAAGCTATCGACTTCAAAAAATACATTAGACTAACTTTTGGTGATACGTAAAATTTCATAAGCTTAAAATTTCATTGATTTTAAAATTTTATGAAAAACACAAATAAGATTAATTTTTTCGTTGTCATTGTTTGTGGAATTTTACTGTTATTGGTGTACTCATAAACTGGTTTATGCTTGAATTGGTTAGTATATTCTTAAAATTTCTGCCTGACCAATTCCCAGTGGGAAATGACAGCCCCAGATTATTCTGGAACATTGCGTCTTTATTCATTTGATCAAGAAACAGACTTTATTTAACAATTTGGTTCATTTCACATGTTTTTTTTTTTTCTTGAGATATTACATTAGATACTCATTATGGTTCAAACAATAGAATCAATCAGAAATAACGCTCCCACTGTAGTAAAATGTTTTTAGCAGTTAGATTCATTCACTTCTTTTATACAGATTTTATCCGTTAAGGTTCATTATGGAATACTGAAAAATTATTGAAGATTATTGTCCAATAATATAAATAATAAAAAAAATACTAAATTAATGTTTTGAATGTGGAAATGTCTTTTCCATGTCTTTCTTCTTCTTCTTCTTCTTCTTCCTTTTTTTCTCTCTCTCTCTCTCTCTCGCTGTCTTTCTCTTATTAACAGAGGGAAAAAATCACCTAATTGTGGAAAAAGGCGTTGAGTTCCTCGTATGCAGGCGCCCGATCGTGGTGCACGTGTACATCATGAAACGGTGGAAGGTTCTCTGAGTGAGCGCTGCCGCTGCGAGTTCCTGATGGGCCGTAAGCAAGACCATGAGCAGTGGAAGAACGTGAGCCATGCAGATTGGTGTAATGCATAGAATATTGATAACCTCTTTCTGCGTCTGGTGACAGTGACTCCTGTTGTCTCAAAGCAAAGTTACCATTTACACACACCGGAGGGCTGTGGTGACTCTCGTAATCCGGACTGTTGTACTCTGGGGACGTGCCTTCGGTGTACAGAGCCTCATAGGCCGAACAGAAAGAGTGATTTCGGAGACTGTGTGCATTGGATCCGGGCTGACAGTGTGTGCTTGATAGACGGGAGCACTGGTATGGATATGCGTGCATGGAGAACGAGGGGTTAGGCACGTGAAAGCGCGCTCCCTCTTGACATTGTTCCGTTAGAAAATTCCTTGAGTTAAGTTGGAGGCACCCAGCCACCAGATTGGTCGTGGGTTGGGAGAGGCCTTTGCACAGTGTCTGTACATACGAAACCACGTCTGGTCTCTTTCCATTCCGCAGGATTTCTGACAGCGCCCAAATGTAGTTCTTCGCCAACCTTAGTGTTTCAATTTTGGAGAGTTTCTGAGTTTTTGAATAGCATGGTACGACCTTGCGTAGATTGTCTAGTGCTGAATTTAGGTCGTGCATGCGCGTGCGCTCTCTGGCGTTCGCTTTTTGGCGTCGTACTTTCGAGCGCTCTAACCTAGCCGGCGTCATTTTACGTTTTTTTGGCCCACGTTTTTTGGGCCTGTCTCCGTCCCCATCATCTCCACAATCATCTTCATCAACATCCTCATCATCGTCCTCCTCCCCTGCAATTTCCGACTGAGCCCGGCTGCTCCCGTCTTTCACATCGCCCTCGTCCAAGTCCTCGTCGCCTAGGCGACAGTGCTCCTGCTCCTCGTCCTTGATTTTGGAGTCCTCGCTCCCGCTGTCATCCACCCAGCCCCCGAACTTCTGCATGTCCGGAAGCAGTGAAGGTTCGTTGAATAATCTAGTCAACATGGCAGCGGCACTGAAACATTGAAAAATGTTTTAATTATTAAACAAAGAAATTTAAATTATCGTACAGCTCAAATGTGGTTTGAAATAATAATGACTTCAGAGAAATGTAAAGCGAGTGCGCCCTGCCATTAATGAAGTAAATAGGGGTTGTTTTAAATGTAGTTTTCACTGTTGCCTTTGATGAAATTGGCTATTTTAAAAATAAAGAGCAAAAAAAGTCATATATGGCATGGGAAATGTGAGTAGGTTAAATCACAATTTCATAAATTTCCGAAAGTTGGGTATATCGTGGGAGACAACAAAAATAAAATGTTGTGATTTTCATTCAGAGAAATAGACAGACGTCGCCAGACGGTCTCACTCCCCATTTCTGTAGTAATGTTTGGCCCCTCGCTCAAGTCCTCGCATGCGCGGCCCCTGTCTTTGGGTCTCAGGGGGGCATTTTGAGCAGCGGGTACCCCCTTCACCCCTTCATTTCTATCTTCATTCTGGCGGCATTCCAGCACATTTTTAAACGCTTTATAGATTGTTTTTTTTTAAAACATAAAAAGGAAAAAACGAAGGAAAAGCTGTATTGGTAAAGTCAAAGTAATTGTAATACGATCTCATTTATTACCACAATAGCCAGTTCCCGGGTCCTCTTAATGAGGGCGGGATCCCTGAAATACAACCCCTAGGTTCTAAAACTACTGTCGATGTTTCCCATCTTGTTATATAATCGTAGTTTAAAGAAACACACACTCTACACTGTGCATATACACATACGATAATAGCATTTTATGTAATAAAATAAAAATAAAAAAAAAAATCAGTCGCAATCTTATTTATTTATTTTTTTAAACGTTTTCTGATGAACAACATTTTGTTTTTAAATAACTTGCAGGCTGTACTATGTAAACTATTGTTATGTGATTATTACTGGTAGTAATGCATGCATAATGGTAAAATGGTGACGTTAATACTACTCTCTGACTCTCTCTAAAAAAAAAAAGCTTGCATTATTAGTAGCTCGATGTAAATTATCTTGGAAAAAGTAATTGAAAATGTAAAGAGCCTTCTAAACAGATTTACCTATTTTAACTGTTAAATTAAAAAAAAAGATTTTAATTGCACAACATATTATATAGCCTACGGCATAACATTATCTGCTAATCAGTCACATAAATGTTTTGAGAAAAATATGTCTGAATACTCAGAATTAGCCTACAAACCGACTAGCCGTTTTAAGATAACATCTGTTCTGAAGGAGTCGATTGAGATGTTCGTTCACAAATGTAACATTATACGGCTGCTTTAAATATAACATGTAATAGGGTATAGAATAAAATGAACTAAACAAAGATTGAACACTGAGGATAAAAATCAAAAATAGATAAACGCAAAATAACAAATTTGAACCAGCATCAGTTGACATATTCTCTTTTAAATAATTATCAGAATTTGTTATGATTATTCTGTCGCGTACCAAAAACTCACCTAGTTTATGGTGCTCTATGGATGAGGGCGCGTTCGTCTACACCATCTTCACGATATAATTCCCTACTAAGCTAAGAAGACTAAGAAGAAGAGAAGCTCAATTGTCTGTGATCCGGTACGAGTTATCCTTTTTCCGGACTGCAGAGAGGCGGTGTGGCATCCCTAGCAGGCAGCGTTACATACCTGCTCTGATGCCAGGCCATATGGTGGGCACGTCACTGGCAGGAGCCATCACATGAGAGCGGGTGATTGACACGCGCTCGCATTCGTAGAGATTGCCTTCCCGAGGGAAGAGGAGCCCGCCATCTGTCGCTGCCGCTGCACACGCACCTCACTAAAGTGTACACGCTTGCATAGAAACTACACCCAAGTGCACACAGATATTCTCAGATACACATGGGGTGAGGGAATGTGGTAAATCAGAATATTTGAAAACAATGTTTGTAAATTCAACTTTCTTATGTATTATTGACCAATTTCAAACCAATTTCAGCGCTTGCTTGTTTTTTATTTTTTTTTTTTTTTTTTTTTTCTTGAACATGGCAATTTATTTAAATCCGTAAATGCAAGTGTCTTAACAGTATGTATAATCACGTTCGCATATTTAATTCCCAAAATGTTTTGTTGCGTTTGTTTTTGCTTATATGTTGTGTGTGTAGACAGATCTGTTGAAATGTTGACTCAAATTTAATTGTTAAACTTATTTGAATTTGTTTGTGACTGATTTTCCTGTAAAGTAATACCCTACAACGGAACTCAGTCAGAAACACAGTCAATGATACCATTTTAGCGACCAACCCTGTTCTATATGTACTTTTTATTTGGTTCTCAAATTTATTGAAAATATGGTTCTAGTCGGACACCTGGTGGTGATCATTTTGAACTGCATGAAGGCTGGGTGCTGAAAACATTATGGGTTCAAGCATGTGCTGAAACCCTATTGTAATTGTAGAAATTTGACGTTGTTATTATTATTGTTATAATTAAAGGGCTCAACTGTTTTGGAAATGTAAACACTAAAACGCTAAAACCCTATTGTTTTTGTTGTGACCATTTTTTTAATGAATATAAGCAGGGTTGGGGTCAATTCAGGAATGAACTCAACAATTCCAATTCAAAGAAGGAAATGGAATTGGAATTGGAATTGGAATTCAACAACAATTACAGGAAACAGAGTTGGAATTGAATTGGAATTACAGGAAGTGGAATTCAAGTCAGGGAAATTCTACTGAATTCCGTTTATTGCTGTTTCTGAGCATTTATTTGTGATTGCATTTAGAGACATACATTTGAACTTTATTTATGATGCTTTACAAATACCAAGTAATGTATGAAATAGAGTTGATCAAATGCAAGTACATAAAAATGAGAACTGTACATTATGAATTAAGAATTGAATGACAGTGGCGATAAGTTTCTGGATGTACTATACATCCAATATATGATTACCACATAATATATGTCTCAACTCACAAAAAAAAAAAATGAGTCATGTTCATTCATGTATTTCATTCCCTTTTTATTGCATCGAATTATCATCATTTCCTGAAATTTGGCATCACTAAGATTGCATCTCTTAGGCCTAAATATCTCAAATGGAATTTAGTGGAATTTATTTAAATTCAATTCTGTTTCCTGACATTCCAATTCAATTCCAATTCCATTTCCTGTCAGCTGCATGCAATTCCAATTCCATTCCAGGAAGTGAATTGGAATTTACCATTCATACTCAATTCAATTCATTAATGGGCCCAACCCTGAATATAAGGGGCCTAAGCATGAAGCAATGCATTTATATCATTTTTGTTAAGATGTAAGATTTATTGTTATTAGGGGTTAAAATGCGAAGACCCAAAAGTGTTTGGGCATCTGAGAATGTAAATGGAGGAACCCCAAACTTGGCAGAATGGTTCCAAACTTGTACCACTACATCTTCCCGACACTAAGTGGTGCATATATGTATCTGTCCACATAAATATTATATAGCATCACCTAGTGTTCAGGGTATAAGCAATATAACAAAATGAGTATTTCAGTATTTTTCCAAAATTTGGATTTTGATAATATATACCAGTACCCAGGTGAAAAAGATTGTAGTGTACTGCAATGAACTTGAAAGTCACCTTTTATTTATATGGCGCTTTTAACAGTACAGATTGTGACAAAGCAGCTTTACAGTATTAAATAGGAAATTGTGTGTCAATAATGCCAAAGGACAACAGCAAACATTCAATTTTCAGTTAAAGGCAGTTCATCACTGAATTCAGTGATGTCATCATCCAGCTCAAGGACAGCTACAAGGAACCAAAACTCCATCGGTGACAGAAATGGAGAAAAAAATCTTGTGAGAAACCAGGCTCAGTCAGGGGGCCAGTTCTCCTCTGGCCAGACGAACCAGCAGTTTGTTCCATGTTGCTGAAAAGTCAGAGGACAGTCATCAGGTTCCAATGGCCATCTAGGTGACAAGGTCTTCACTGGGGATCCGTCTCTGGGGCTCATCTAGTTGACGTGGTCTCCGCTGACATTCAGAGCTGTAGAGGTAGTCTCTAGGTGCTGAGGGACCATCTGATCTGGATACAGATTGGATCTGGTGGCTATGGTGACCTCGGAATAAGAAAGAAACAGACTAATATTAGTGTAGATGCCATTCTTCTTACGATGCAACAACTACATCGGGTGTTATGGGAAGTATTCCCGGTTCGGGTTGACCCAAGTAATGCAGCCTAACAATCCTTTAACGGATTTGAATGATAGAAATGTGTAAATGAAATCCAGAAAGTATGTTTATAGTATAATTGTACTCCTAACATGCGTACTTGAAGTGCATTAAATTGTATTAAATTGCATTTTTAATATATTTTAGTATACTAGAAGTACTATGAATACTATGGTATGAATATGTGCTCAGTTAGGCTTTTGAGAAATATGCTCAAATGTAAGCATACTTTTGTGACATTTTAGTGTATTTACAGAAACTTATTTTACTGTCAGCAGGGCTGCTGCTTACCAGATGGGTACCCTAAGCAGAACTGTATTGTTGTGACCCCTCATTCAAATATTACAGAAAAAAAAACAAAAAACAAAAACACCTATACGGGGTCAAAAATAGAACTTTAATAAAATACAAAAGTAAATAAATTGCACTTAAATTGTATTATTTATAAATTACAGTTGTAGCTCAGTTAGCTATACAGTTGTCTGACTGATTTTATGATCTCAAGCACTCAGAAATCACACAAAAGAAAATTAAGCAGTTTTACTATGATAAAAACATGGTTGATTTCGGCAAGGGTTGGGATGTCTGCATGTTTTTGTTAAAGGAATTATAGAGGTTGTAGCATATTTGAATTAAATGTCTGGTCAATATTAAAAGGATTTGATTGTCCTGTAAGTGTAACAACAGCAATAATTAGGCCTTTGGCGCCCTTTGCAGGCATTTGTAATAGGGTAGAGTGGGGTAAAAATGCAAGAGATGTGAAGATGTTAAATTAAATGTAAACACAATCAGATTTTTTGCGTGTTTATACTGGCTCTGATTATCAACTTCTACTAAGCTTGCTCCATTTTTGCAAATCTTTTTGTAAATCAGTTTATATACTTTTTAATGTCAAACACTCATCTTGTCTTACTCTGCCTGGACTGTTTTTTCTGGTTTATGACAGTTAGGGTATGTAGAAAAACTCCCGTCTCATGTTCTCCCTCAACTTCAAAATCATCCTATATCGCTGTTTTACCTTTTTTGTTAAGGGTGTTTGATCTTCTTTGCATGTTTACGTTGCAAAGACTGGGTCGGTACTTCTGCAGCGATGTAGGATGATTTTGAAATTGAGTTTTTCGACATACCCTAACTGTCTTGAGCCAGAATACACACAGTTCAACGAGAGCAAGGCAAGACGAGCGTTTGAGAATAAAAAAATTTAAATTGTATTTTTTTTTATGAAAATAACCGATCGTTTCGCTAGATAAGACCCTTCTTCTTCGGCTGAGATCGTCTGAAGCCGCATTTAAAGCAAACTACAATGAGGTGGTTGTTTTGCAACAAGGTGGAGACGTTGGGTCATTTGGCAACAAAGTGCTGGGTAAATAATGGACAAAACACATGCTGGGTTATTTTGACCCAGCTGGTTGATTAAATGTTTTTACCCAACATGCTGGGCTAATTAAGTCAACTTTTGTTTAAAAGTTATTATATTGCTGGCTTAAAATGGGCTGAAAAATTAAAATTCACACACAGAATTATAGGCAACAGCAAGAATCAAAAGATAAACATTTATTACTAAGCAAGAAAACTCATGGATAAAAAGCAAGACCAAGCAAGCAAGAACACTCATGGACAAAAATATAATACAAATTGAATTTATTTGGGTGAATACAGCATAGTTTATTTTACAATATTACATACATTTAAATTTGTTTAACCAAATTTAATTGCTAACCAGCATTGTTCAATACTGAAGCCACATTTTCAAAACTGTTCATACAGTCTGCATTACCAACATGAATCTTGGCCAAACAGTTGATCTCACCTCCAAAATTCACTCAGACCAACAAAATATATATCTCAGAATAAGTTTCAATTCTGGTAACAATTCTCATTCAGAAAATATACATTTTATTCATAACACACTGATCTAAAAAAAACAATAACAACATTATTGTAATTATTCCTATTGTAATGTGGGGTTTGGGTTTGTTTCTTGTTCACTGTTTTCATGTCTTTTGATATTTTGTGTTGTCATGGTCCCTGCATCCATATTTTGGATTATGTCATAACTATAGAATACATTAAAATTCTATCGCTCAATCCTGCATTATATATGCATTGTATTAAAACCCTGTCACTATTAAACTCTATTCCTGATAGATAGTCCAACTTTCGATCTTGTCCATCATTGTTTAGATTATTACTATTACTTGTTTTTTCACTATAGCTTCAGTGTAGTTTACAACATTTTACTCTACGCAAATTTACTCACATTTCATTTGCTTCAAATAGTAAGACATTAATTATTGTTTAATCAATCTGGGGAAACAAACCCCAAAAAACAAAAAATCCGCTGCACTTTTTTGGACATACCATTCTAACAGAAACAGAGGTTTGATTTTCCATGTGATGTCTACCGTAATGCATACAAGTCTAGGCTCACACAAAAATATGCATATTAAATGTAAATGTATACCTTATGAAACACAATTTTCTTATTCACTTGCAAAACGACGTATTATTAATTAAGCATGAACGCTGATGCTTTCGGTGATATACCCATGCATTAGAATGGTACACTCTAGGGCGCTCTTCTTTCGGTCTTTTCTCTCAGTGATCTGCCGCAATGAGGTAAGAGATTAGCCTATTGCAGCTGAAATAACCAAAATCGTTTAACATTTTATATTATTCTCTGATGTTTTGACAAGATTTTGAAGTAAAGACGTTTTCTTTCTTACATTCATGGATTCTGGCTGTGTAATGCGCTTTAGAGCTATTGTGTCAAACTTGTAGGCCGCTGTTTGCATAGAGTTCCACGTTGTTTGTCGCGTTTGGACCAACACAACTGTCCTTATAGAGTTGGGAACAATTTGGATGTAGGATAAATTAGTAGTATGATTCGGTTCAGCTATTAAGCTAAGGTGCATTAGGAAGAAAAGTAACTTCACCATGTTGTTTCCGTGTAACAATACTTGCGAATACTAAGGTGTATGATTTGTAGTAGTTTTGGATTTGTGCATGTATAGAAGTACCATGTTATTTTGGTACTGTAATATTTTGTATGTGGTAATAAACTGCTGTCCGCGGGAATTTATTTAATACGCGGCATTAAACCTTTTAAATCTGCTTAAAATGCATTAAAATGATGCTGTCATACCCCTTTGTGAGAGATGTTTAGGTGTGTGCACTTTTTGTGCTTATTTAGTGTTATAAATTTAAAGTACATGAAATTAGTTTTAATTGTTTTTGAATCTATTCTTTTAGCATGCTCAGACTGCAGAAGCGCTTGGCGTCCAGCGTCTTGCGCTGCGGCAAGAAAAAGGTTTGGCTGGACCCCAATGAAACCAACGAGATTGCAAATGCCAATTCCCGTAAGATTTTATGTTTCTTATTTCAGCTCACAAATGCAACGTTAGGAAACATTTGCCTAAAAATTTGCTATTGCTGTCGTATAATAAGTAAACAAAATCACCTACTCATTATTATGTTTAAATCATCTTGACTTTTTTGCATGAATAATTGAAAAAGTTATTCACAGGTGGCTAAAACTAAAAGAGTTCTCATATGGGTTAAAAAGGGTTATGAAAGCTTTAAATTCAATTTTGAAAGCATTTTTTCCCTTTAAATTATAATTGTTATTTTTAGTCCACTGTAGAGTATTTTATTTGTATTTCTGTCTGTTGCGGCATGAATGTACCTGTAGGTATGTGCACTGATCAGGCATAACGTTATGACCACCTTCCTAATATTGTGTTGGTCCCCCTTTTGCTGTCAAAACAGCTCTGACCCATCGAGGTATGGACCCCTGAAGGTGTGCTGTGGTCAAGTCAACACCTCAAACTCTGGGTGTTGCTTAAACCATTCCTGAACCAGTTTTGCTTTTTGGCAGGGTGCATTATTCTGCTGAAAGAGGCCAAAGCCACCAGGGAATACTATTTCCATGTAAGGGTGTACATGGTC
The DNA here is from genome assembly GCF_022985175.1 of Labeo rohita. Taxonomy (NCBI): domain Eukaryota; kingdom Metazoa; phylum Chordata; class Actinopteri; order Cypriniformes; family Cyprinidae; genus Labeo; species Labeo rohita. Next base: position 21,083,212 of record NC_066880.1, read on the forward strand.
TGCAGCAATGCTTAAGTAGGTGGTACATGTCAAAGTAACATCCACATGGATGGCAGGACCCAAGGTTTCCCAGCAGAACATTTCCCAAAGCATCACACTGCCTCCACCGGCTTGCCTACCTTCTATAGTGCATCCTGGTTACATGTGTTTCCCACGTAAGCGTGCACACTCACCTAGCCATCCATGTTATGTAAAAGAAAACGTGATTTATCAGACCAGGCAACCACTGCTCCGTGATCCACTTCTGACTCTCATTTGCCCACTGGTGGCGGTTTCGGTGGTGGACAGGAATCAGCGTGGGCACCCTGACTGGCAACTATGCCTGACTGTGCAACCCCAATCGCAACAAACTGTGATGGACTGTGTGTTCTGACACCTTTTTATTGGAACCAGCATGAACTTCTTAATAAATCTGAGCTACAGTAGCTCGTCTGTTGGATCGGACTACATGAGCCAGCCTTCGCTCCCGATGTGCATCAATGAGCCTGTGCCACCCATGATATTGTCGTCGGTTCACCACTGTTCCTTCCTTGGACCACTTTTGATAGATACTGACCACTGCAGACTGGGAACACCCTACAAGAGCTGCAGTTTTGGAGATGCTGTGACTCAGTCTAGCCATCACAGTTTGGCCTTTGTCAAACTCACTCAAATCCTTACGCTTGCCCATGCTTCTAACACATGAACTTTGAGGACAAAATGTTTACTTGCTGCGTAATATATCCCACACATTAACAGGTGCCGTGATGAAGAGATAATCAGTGTCTTTCATTTTACCTGTTAGTTATCATAATGTTATGCCTGATCGATGTACATCTGTGTTTGTTAGTCTTATGCTGTTGGGATCTCCATTACATTAAAAAAAACAAAAAAAACACTGAAGTTAAAAATTGTTTTGGCAGTTTGGTTTCAATAAAAGTGCGCATGTGAAAGTCTTCATTTTGATTTAGTGAAAAAGTGACCAATATAAGTGATCAGGAAAAGCAACATAATTAGCTGGCGTTTCACTTGTTCATACACACACCATGACAGTCAAAACTGGCGTTCATTGATACATACTGTGCGATAATCTGACTATAAAACAACATCTTATATATAACAACAGCTTACCTTTGTGTCACACTAACATCAGAGAGAACTAGAGGAAGTTTTTCGTGAAGTACATATTGTAGAACATAATACAGAACTTTACAGTCAATACAGTCAAAACTAATAAAGTCCTGCAGCTTTTTAAGGATATACCAGTCTGGGCTGCATTTCTGGGCTACTTAAGCATTGTAAGCTTAAGTACATCGTAGACCCATTGAAACCAATGGAGCTACATTTGATGCTGGGCATAATCGTATAGTCCCATATTCAGTTTCTATTTTATTCAGCTGTGCTCTGATTTCAGAGTTTCAGTGATATTAAGGCCTTTGTGTAATTAATGTTTTGAGAGTTGAGTCATTCTCCCACTCTATACCTTGTGACTTCTATTTAGGCCACTCTGGCGTTGTGATCATTTGAATATACATACAAAATCTGACCTGTTATTGTGCTAAAAACCAGTCACTCACAAATCATACCAAATGTCTGCTGATCTCTATTGAATGGTTGGTGGGCAATGTCAAGATCAGCACCAGCCGATGAGTGATTGGATCCAATATGTGCACACTTGGGTTTGTTTGTTAACCAATTAGCCTGTACAATTTAGATGTTTAAAAACCTCCAAACTGACCCCAAACCAGCCCAAATCTGCCCAATCTGGCAACACTGTATTTAAAACATACATGTCTGTTAAAACATTGTTAGTTTCAAAACTCCTTTTACACATTACTTATTAACTAATCTTGATCTCTTGTTTGTTAGGCCAACAAATTCGTAAGTTGGTAAAGGATGGTCTGATCATTAAGAAGCCTGTCACTGTTCACTCTCGTGCCCGATGCCGCAAGAACACCCTGGCACGTCGTAAGGGCCGTCACATGGGTATCGGTATGTAAATGTTTTTTTTCTTTTTTTTCTTTTTTTTTTTTTATTTGAGAGAAAAAATGGTCATGTTTCACTTGTTGATTGATTTGTTTCAATCTTAACTTTTAGGTAAGAGAAAAGGTACAGCCAATGCCCGAATGCCAGAGAAGCTTTGCTGGATGCGTCGCATGAGAATTCTACGACGTCTTCTGCGTCGTTACAGGGAGTCCAAGAAGATTGACAGGCACATGTAAGTCACAAATTAGCTGACTTTATGCTTTATTCTAGAGATGCACCAATCGACTGGCCAGGGACCGGAATTAGCCGATTTTCCGCAAGATTGGCCCAGACCGGTGACCGGCCGGTCAGTATGTAGATTCCGAGCTGGTCCGTTTTGACGTCACACTTAGGGCGACTGATGATGTCTTTATGTTGGGCCAGATGAGGCTTGCGCAGCTTGAGTATGTGTGAGAGACTTACTGCAGTAGAGAAAAAAAGAAAGAAATTTATATGATTTAGGTACGCAACATTGCACGTCCAAGAAGTTTCTTCAAATATCAACAAGATTGCAATGTGACAGTTATTTTTCTACAATAGTAGTTCAGTAAACAAATTAATGGACTTATATTTTTACTATTTTCTAGGGCTGGGTAAAAAAATATCGATATCTGGATTTTAATCGATTCTCATTTTTACGAAACAATATCGATTTTTTTATTTTATATTTTTTTTTAAATCCCAAGAATCAATTAGTCTAGCCTGTTTTCAGTTAATGGATGGAACATTTCAAATTTCAAATTCTGTCCATTGTATTGCAGTATACTAACAAATGCCTCAATCAACAGATCATACGTGAACTGATCATCTTCCAGAGTTCTAGACTGCGACCATTTTTTTTCTGCAAGTGCGACTACATTTTGTGAGCGGTGGCGCGACCACCGCGTTGATCAACTCATAAGCGCTGCCATTTTTATTTCATATGAGAAACATCAAACGACAAACGAAATGAAAGCGAAACAAAATCCCACTGCTCGTCTGAGATGCACAGCACGGACCGTTTATCAGCTCAGACCGCAACGCAAACAAACTTGTCCGAGCTCAGAACAGCTTTAACTGCACAGTGCTGCAAAATCTGGTGAGAAGCGTTTGAATTCACCGCAGAAGGAATAAAAGGCTGCTGCGACATCTAGCGTGATGCATTCAAATTCAAAGTACTTTTCAAAAGTACAGCTTAACAATCCGTATTGTTACAATGTCTCTTCTAATCGCTCAGTCACTGTTTAAGCCACGCAAAGACGTCAATATAACCGCTTGTAAACAATTTGTGTAACATTACATTTACCTCAGAAAGCATATGATCATAAACTTGTTAGTCAGCCAGAAAAATAAACTGGAGAGAGGAGCATTTTGCTATGTATATGCACCATATAACATATTCATTCGATTTTTTTTTTTCTGCTGTTCTTTAATGTTTTGTTTGAATTTGAAATTTTTTTGATGTTATTATGTAAACACATTTTTTAAAAAAATAAAAAAAAATAACTGAAGTAATTGAAACTTTATTATAAAAGCTTAAGTGTGATTTAAGCAGGTCTATAGCACAAATCAGTCAATTTTAACCTTCAGTATTATAATCTAGTACCAACTGACTCTTATATATTTTACAGCATTAGTTGAGAGATTTTTTTTCCTTGAGAAAATTTGTCATGTTCTGTACCTGATATATATACAAAATAATTGATATTTAATCAAATCGAATTGGTAATTGAATCGAATCGCAAGACGCTGAATGAGAATCGAATCAGATCTTGAAATTTGTGTCAAAACCCAGCCCTACTATTTTCACTATTGACTGTGTTTTGCTCAATTTCATTGACAAAAATAGTTTCAATCAAAGTCACAGCAGAACTGTTGTGTGTCCTTGCGCAAGACAGTTTCATTACTGAATGAATTCACGTTTTGAATGAATTGGGCTACGCTGAACCGTTATGTTCTGTGTGAAAGGGCCAAAACAATCATTTGCCAGCTTTATTTATCATTGCTTTTTTCACAACATTTCTTATTTGTATGTATAAAACATATTAAAAACATTTATCTTATAAAATTATTTATACATTTTAACATTTTGTGGTGTAAATGCATTTATGGCACCTCAGCTTCATCAAACAGTCAGTTGTGAAACATGACACATTTAATAAGTAATAAGGGGAAAAAATAACCATTTATAAATGTAGTGGGAAATGACATGTTTTGTTAAATACAGCATCTCATTTTCAGTAAATTGTTATTTCTACCTATCCGATACCTATAGTCACAGAGCACTTTTTTTTGAGAGTTAAGTGAGAGAATGTGTGAAACTTAGTCCAGATTGAGGAAATTGTAATACAAAATACAAAACGCATACAAAAAATGGAATCAGCCAAGAAAATTGCAATCAGTGCATCTCTACTTTATTCCTAATAAAAATATGGGCTGATATCAGCTCTTGTGTTATCATATTTACACTGTTTTTTTGTTTAGGTACCACAGCCTGTACCTCAGAGCTAAGGGAAATGTCTTCAAGAACAAGCGCATCCTCATGGAGCACATCCACAAACTGAAGGCCGATAAGGCTCGCAAGAAGCTTCTGTCGTAAGTAAAAGCTGCTCTAGCAGTAGCTGAATAAGTTTAACAGCTGTTTAGTGTCTGTTTACACTAAGTGCAAATAGCCTGCCTTGTTGGCAGAGGCTATTTACACTAACTCCGCCCACAAAGTGTGATTGTGCTAGTCAACACTACTAAAGACGACGGTCAAACAACAGCTTCAGTGGCGTAGATGGTAAAGCGCATGTCATAGTCTTTTTGACACGATCGACCTGGGTTCAAATCCGCCTTTTGCAAAACTTTTTTTCTCCCTTTTCAAATCTTATATCACATCTGTAAGGCATTTATTTTCAATTAAAATGAAGGAAATAATCAAAAAGCTGGAAATAAAGTATCAGGTAGGGTCAGGGTAGGTTATAGGGAGGGCTTTGTTGTCCCAATAAGGTGGCATCCATTTAATTATTTGAATTAAAATTATAATTCACTCTTAATATATGAATATTGCATAATGTACTACAGTACTAGGATGCAGATAATTTCCACTATTTGGAATAAGTAGTATAAATAGAAGAAAATCCTGCTATTTTAACATAGTGTAAATAGAATCTATAGCTATTTGCTCTTAGTGTAAAAAGCATGTTGCTAAAAAATCCTGCTATTTTCACCTAGTGTAAATGTAATCTATTGTTAATTGCACTTAGTGTAAATAGCATGCATCGCTGTTTGCCCTTAGTGTAAATAGAATCTATCAGTAAGAAAATATGTTATTTGCACTTAGTTTAAGTCGCCTCTATCACTGTTTACACTTAGTGCAAATAGCCGCTGTCTAATTTGAATCTTTTTGGGGTTATTCTCGCTTGTCTAGAATAAATATTTAAATCAGGGGTGTATTTAAAACAGTAGTATTTAAATCAGGGCTGCCCAAATGTAGGTCCTGGAGGGTCACTGTCCTGCAGAGTTTAGCTCCAACCCTAATTAGGCACACTTGAACCAGCTAAACAAGCTTCTTACTAGGCATGCTAGAAACTTCCAGGCAGGTGTGTTGAGGAAAGTTGGAGCTAAACTCTGCAGGACAACGGCCCTCTTAGGACTGAGTTTTTTTGCACCCCTGATTTAAATACTCTGATAGCTGAAAAACGTCATCAGCCAATAAAAGCTTAAAAGGGGCATTGGGCGCAAAATTCATTTTTACATGGTGTTTGCATATAAATGTGTCTTAGCAGTGTGTGGACACAACCACCCTGCAGTGACAGAATTCCATTCACTCCTTTTTTTTTTTTTAATTACCAAAAAAGATCTTTTCTCATTAAAATAACATTTTCTTGTTAAAACAGTATTTCTCGTAATAATGACATATAATGTCAAAGACAATGTGTTTCCTGTTATTACATTATAAAGAGTGAGCTAAGCGATTGTCTGCGCTGCTGTCGCCATAGTCCTAAAACAAACGAGGATCTGCATGCTGCTGAAGTTACTGCAGGAGGGATAATAGAAATACACTGTTTTAAATGTATTTTAATGTTATTGTTTTTATTGTAGCGGAATGTTTATTAGGATTTTTCTCGAATCTGTCTACAATATAATGCTATCCAATATATGCACTCAGAACCAGAGGATATGACTCATTTAAGGTCACACCAGTCGTTTGATTTATCGACTCTGGGCTTGGTAAATTTTTTTATTTGAATGACTTGATTTAACACCAAATAAGAACAAAAAGAAATAAAGAGAAGTGACGCACTGTTTGATATTATTATTATTATTATTATTATTATTATTATTATTATTATTATTATTGATACTTTAGTGTGATTATAATAATTATTTCAGAAATTATTTCAGAAATAATTATATCAGAAATTATATCTTTAGCTAAATAAAGCCATCCGTCGCATTGCGTTGTTCTTCTGGGGTAAATTACAGTCAGTATACTGTATAGGCTGTCTGCGCAGCACGTAGGTGTGAGCACAATACAGATAATGAGCTCAGATGGGAAGTCCTGTGCCTTTTGTTGGATTTATACAAATTAAATAAACAAGTTTGTTTTCGACTGTTTCGTTTAAGTGGACCTTTCAAGCTGTCTACATGACATTTCTATCCCCCACAATGCAAGGGTTTGCGTCACCATGGCTGACCTGAGAAGTACAGTGCAGTTACGCTTTATATGTATATTTGCAAAAAATGAAGAAACAGTATGAAGACACGTTATTGTGAATAATTTGCAGAGCGGTACATCAGATGAACTCTTATTCTGCGTGATGGGACAGGACAGTTAAGCTTTCACACCATAATCCTCTCCAAACACTTCATCGTAATGCAGTGTAAGGCAACTAGGCAATAGTCATTAGATTCTTCAGGGCTGAGATTTTTAAGAACTGGTATGATAATGGATGTTTTCAAACATCTGGGATATGTGAATAAGTGGACTGCTGGAAATCATCAATCATAATAGCCCCAGTACATCAATACTGTCATAGCCATTAACATCAAGTAAAAATTATCAAAACCATTCGCCAGTGTCTCATTTGCAGCTTACGCCTTAACACCTTACCTTAGACCACAACTTTTTTGAAGTATTACTTAAATTACTATCATTGAAATCTCTGTAATGCTAATGAGTGAGTTTGTGTGTATGAGCGATTAAGCTTTTGATTAAGCTAAGCCAGTTTTATAAGTTCAGAGTTTTGATTAAAAGCCAAGTGTTTGTGGTTTATAAACACTTCAACCTCCTTGGTGATATGAGGCTTATTGTTTGGTACATGTTTAATTATTTATCACAGAATCCACACAGACTGAATCCCAGTCAGGACAGTGAAAACAGTCTTTAGGTATCTCCACATTCTTTGGACACTAAAGTCTCACCACCTTGTTCTGGTTAAGTTGACTTCAGCAAGGTGTGGTATACAGCTGACTAGGACTGTTGCAATAAATACTGTATCTACTTGTCACACAATATATGGACAGGAGTATGATAAGCTGTTGTGATGCTTATATCGCCCATTGTCTATGTGCATGTTTGTTTACATAAATTTCATTAAATTTTAGCAGACTGAAATGCTTTTGTGTCTGACGCCTGCGGAGCAGTCCCCCTTTTTCATCAGCATAAATTTTTACTAATGAAATCTATTAAAACCTGGATGTACAATACAGTATTTGCTCATAAGTAATCAAAATGAAAATTAATTAATAATAAAAAAATAAATGAATGTAAAAAAAAGGAAAAATATTTCTGCACTGGCTGTCATCCAAAAATATTGGAATATCGGCAACATCTAATATTATAAATCTTTAACTAAAATATAAATAAGTAAAATGAAAGCATGGACTGGGGAAAAAAAAAAAAAAAAAAACTTGATGTTTAAATGACATTGTATTTTTGCCGATTTACAGTGACCAGGCAGAAGCACGGCGATCTAAGACAAGGGAGGCTCGTAAGCGTCGTGAAGAACGCCTACAGGCCAAGAAAGAGGAGATCATCAAGACCCTGTCAAAAGAGGAGGAGACCAAAAAATGAGCATTCATCTGTCAAACCTTGTTTCAGTAATAAAGAGCCATAAAACTCAAACCTGACTCTCCATGTGCTATTTAGGAATCCAGAAAGTGAAGGTTCTTGCAAAATTGTGTATTACATACATAAATTGGCACACAAAATAGAAAAATATTAAGTAACAGAAAAATATGAAGTAATTAAGGAATATAAAAGAGATAATGTATATACAGTACAACAGATTTGTTTTCTCTTGAAGCTGCAAACTTTTCTTGATCTTAAGACATAAGAGGTCTTTGTACCTTTTCTGCCCTCACTATGTGTGCAGGTACATAGCTATGCAGCAAGCTAAACACTTCAACAAGTACCCAAAGCAGTGTAAAATGGGGCAAAAAAAAATATATATATATATATTTCTGAACATTTCAATGAGGATAAACTTCTTAAATGTATTTTTACAGTGTATATCTAACAAGTCCTGCAGGAGCTTGACAACATTTCAATCATTTAATTTTTCATAATACACCTCCATGATAACCATGAACCTCCATGATTGACCAGAACTATATAATATTTACAACATTATTGTTATATTTAAAAAAAAACAACAGACAATGCTTTTTTTAAAGAGTAAATGAAGATTGGCTGGAGATGGATAAGTGTGGTCTCTCAAGTGCTACATGGCAAAATGGCTGAACGGCATGTGCTTTACATAAATAAAACACCACTAGGGGTCGCCAACATCAAATCAAATCGAACAATAAGAATACTCTCTCCTTAGGATGCTAGGATCACTCTCAGTGTCTATTCTATAAAGCTACCTACAGAATAATTTATTTTTCCTTAAGAGGAGAATCACTTAAGAGGCTGGTTTTAGGAATTGCTTAGGACTGCCTTCCTTGACATTTCTCACTTCGACCTTTCTGACCTTTCCATCATCACTGGGCAAGGTTTTCCTGATCAATCCCACAGGCCAGTCATGTCTTTTTAAAAGAGTGAGAAACTCAGCGAGACATTTTCCAAGATGAGATTGATTCATATCACCCAAAACACACAGGGAGCACTGGGAGTACATTGGAGCTGTTGCTGCACACACTCAAGATACTCACGTTGCAGCTCTTTCTAAACTTCTGTCTGGTGGCACACAATGACAAGGACTGTTGCAATAAATACTGTATCTACTTGTCACACAGTATATGGACATGAGCGTGATAAGCTGTTGTGATGCTTATATCGCCCATTGTCTATGTGCATGTCTTTTAACTTGGTTTTCTTTTAACAAGACAACATCTCCATCCTGCAGATTCGTTGGCCCAATGCTGGACTTTTTGCCACTGGCATCTGAAGATATCATTTTTGTCAAACTGCCTTGGAAGTACAGTATGTGCTCTAACCTTTTGTGTAAGGAGCATGGCAGGAGTGAAAATCAGAGGTTGCTCTGGATCTGAAGACACACAAGTTAATGATCTTGAATTTACTATTGCTTTAACTTCAGCCATAAGAGTTATTAAAAACTATGTGTGAGCCTGGTGGGTCCAAGTTTTAAGAACATGGCATCAAGAATATGACACGTGACTCCAATCATTTTCTCCCAGCTGCCCCCCGTGCGTAAGGAATGCAGCAGATTGTTCTGAGAGGTAACACAGATAGCACATGTACGTCTGCAGGATGTCTGTTAAAGATCGCTTGATCTGAAAAAGCATCTGCTGTGTACAAACATCTGACACGTTTTAAATCGTAAACATCTTAAAGACATCTAATAGACAGCTATTTTAAATCTGACAGAAACATCCTATAGACATATTGCAGATGAGCAAACAATCTAAAAAATACATCTTGCAGATGTAAATGCAGATGTCAGATAGACGTCTCCGTAAAATATACATGGGCTATCAGGGAATTCTCCACTTGCTTGTTGGAACCCATTGAGTCAATCTGAAGTTCCCTGTTGGCCCCTATAAAGTTCACTGGTTGTTTTTCATGTCCGCGGGTTGAAGCGACCCCAATAACATGATATTTAGGAATGCTAATTTTACATAGGGAATCCCAACAAAAAATGTATTTTACCCCAAGGAATGCAATTTTTACCAGGTGACCCCCCTAGAAATGCTGTTGGGCTAGTTTTGAGTAGCAATTGGTCGGGTTTGTTGTGAAGATGGCAGTGTCGCCAGGTTGATGCACACTCCAGAATCTGGGCTGAAGCAGTAGGAAATCATGGGATTTCTTGCCTATGCTCTTTTATAAATACTGAGTTTTTGAACGTACTTCTTCACATACTCTTTTTTTCCCCCCTACTATGTAGTAAGTAGGCATGTTAGAACACAAATTAAGTATACACACGTCCAAATTTTCTCCTTCTCTTTTATGAATACTGAGGGTTCAAATTTACTTATTTGTTCACCTACTGCTTTTTGCCTACTATATAGTAGGGAAGTATTCCATTTCGGATGCAGCCTAGGTGTAATTCCTGGTAAACGGAAAAGAGCACTAACATGAAGTCCACACATTGTCATATTATTTGGAACAAAATAAAATGATTAGTGCATATCAAAATAGCTTTCGAAGAGGTAAACCTACAATTTATGATTTAGTAAAAGTTAGTAGATGAGGCAGTAAAAGCAATTAGCACAAAAGAGGTTATGGTTATAGTGTATTTTGATATTGAGAAAGCTTCCCAGATAGCACACGTTAAAGATCACTTGATCTGGAAAGCATCTGCTGTGCAGACGTCTGTAGGATGTCAGTTTACATACATTCTAAATCATACACATCTTAAAGACATCTAATAGACGTCTATTTGACATCTGATAGGAAATGTCTTATAGATGTATTGCAGATGAGCAAACAGTCTGAAAAATACGTCTTGCAGATGTAAATGCAAACATCAAACAGACGTCTCTGTGATGTACTGTATGTGTGCTATCAGGTTATGACTCAGTGTGGAAAGGATTATTGATTAAACTTCATAAAATGGGTATTGGTGGGAGGATGTAAATTTAGATAACATATCTAGAGATATTGCTAGGAATATGCATAATGCTAAGAATATAGCGGATATGATCGCAAAGAATGCATTAAAAAATTAAAGGTGAAGAGACAATTAGAGTTCTCTTTGGAAAAGTTGCCAATCAATAATGAGAACAGCAGAGGGGAACTCATGGCAAATGAAGTAGGACATAGCAAAGGGAGACATTAATACAAAATGCATAAAGCAATAAAGGTGAGGATTTTTAAAGGAAATTACAGAAAATGAAGTGGTTTTCTCAAGAGTTAGTCTAGGACATACCGAAATTAAATCAACACTCTTTAAAATGTTAAAATGCATATCAGATAAATGTGATAAAGGCACTGAAAATGTTAAGCATGTTATAATGTGGTGCAAAAATATACTTCAGAGAGGAATATATTGTGAGATAAAATGTATTAGCTGGAGAGAGAATGGAGTTTGGAGGGGATTCTGGGGATAAGTGAGAAAATGAGGGAAGTGAGGGCTCTGTTTACTTTTCTTAAAGACACCAGGTTAGAGTGCAAAATATAAATAATCTAGATTGTTTATTTGTTTCCCTCCTGTACGTAATAAACTGAAGTACATAAACTTGAAGACCTGATGATATACACCCCGGTACAGTGGGTGGCGGTATGCACCTAGACAAGCTGGTTGCGTCCCGCTAATGAACCCAGAGAGAGAGCGCGCTTATATTTCCTTGACAACGGTCTGTGTGATGTTATTGCATATGTCTGCCTTGAGTAGGTTGTAATTCAATACATTGTACAGTATAATGCTTATGAAATGATAAATACAGTGCAAACTACCTTTTGTAAATCTTTCTAATGTTAATGATTATGGTTATATCCAAAGGCATCCCGAATTAACAGGTTATCTTCAACAAATGTCGAACGGTATCTTCTATCGTTTTTTCCATTTGGTTTTGATCCCCTTAGTGTGTAGTTTTCCTCAAGAGATTTATTGTCAGAACACTGCGCAACACGATCCAATAAATTCATCGGTTTCACCTGCATCGGCAGCGCTGAGTGCCACATTCACAGATGACAGTGCTGTTCTTTCCACCGATGCTACCATAGAGCTCACAAGTCCAGCGGGTGAGGAACAGGATGCATTTATGTCAAAAAAAAAAGGTCTACATCATATTTCAACTGCAAATCAAAAACAGCTCCATTTTGCATGATGAAAAGTTTTTTTTATGTCTATTAACTTGTTTAGTCTGTCCTTGTTGCGTTTTAATTCTGTATTTTCTTTCCCTTCAGCGACGAATTCTGAAAGCACAACACAGAGTATAATTGATCAGACTCCAAAGAGCACTGATCTGACCCAGTACCCCTTAGCTTTTACTGATAAGGCACCTACAATCACAAACCAGTTAGGATTAACAACAACAGAAGTGTCCAATGAATTGAGGGCAGAAATTAACTCAACAGATTCAACAAACTTAACGGACTCATCTGCCACTGCAACTCTAAATAATGGCACATTCATAGCTGGTAGTGACGTTCTGCCTACTCATGCCACCACAGAGCCCACCACAATCCATCAGAACGGTGAGTTGAAAGTGGCTGAATTTCGTAAAGATATTGTGCATAAACAACTCCATTTTTAGGAGCATTAAGAACCATTTTTATGGCATTATTTTCATGATATTTAAGGATTTGCACTACGAAATTTGAATTATTTTTAAAGAATTTTGATTAAGAATTTAACTGCGGTACAGATGGTCAGTTCATGTGTAGATTTGATTCCCAGCTCCAGCAGTACCTGTGTTTGGCTTGTAGGATGCTTTTCACAAAGCTTCTGGTCAAACTTTTATGGTAGTATTTTTTTAATTTACATTGGTGAACAGAAACATCACTCTCACACTCTTCACTCTCTCTATAAAATATAGACTGTACTGTGGATTCCAAATCTAATTTGTGCATATGCATGCTTAGTGAATGAGACGCAATATGTTTTGTCTCGTTTCTGCAGGCTGCCTGTGTGATGTCACACCTGACTTCTGTGACATTGGATGCTGTTGTGATGTCATGGACTGTGGATTAATGAACCTCAGCTCTGTGTTTAACAGCTGCAGCCTGGATGTGGGGTAAGTACCACTGTCTGTGTCATTACATGTGCCCTCTATCATTTGAATGTGCTTAAACACACAATGGTCTTTGTTCAATAAAGGTCTGGCATCTGTCTTGAGAACTGGCTGGTGTTCAGAGCACAAATTGATCCAGCACTCGTTACTCTGACTGGAAACCTATTTTGTGTTCAGAGAGAAAAGGGTAAATCCAGGAATTACTGTATTTTAACACCACACTGCACTCTAGTCCCTTACTCTTGCAAAATTATCTTAGTATGTATGCTGTGCATAGTGTGTGAATTTTTATTTTAATAGCTTTGCTAATGCTTTATTTTATTTTTATTTGTGTTTAGAAAAGCAGTCAGCTGCTCAGGCTTCCCCTGTTCATTTTCAACCAAAGTCCCTCTATCCATTCTTACTGAGAGAGCTTACAGCCTTCAACAATCAAAAAAACAACTTTTACAAGGTAAATTGTGATCTCCTGTTGCATAGCTTCTAATTAGCTTGCACTTAAGTTAAAGTGTAGTCAAGGTAAGTCAAAACATTCATAATTAGAAGTCAAATGTTTGCTGGGGGAGCTGCTTTAAAGGATAAGTTCACTTCCAGAACAAAAATTTACAGATAATGTACTCACCCTATTGTCATCCAACATGTTCATGCCTTTTCTTTCTGCATTCGTAAAGAAATTATGTTTTTTGAGGAAAACATTTTAGAAATTATTTCCATATAGTGGAATTCCCACGAGTTTTAACATCCAAAATGCAGTTTCAATGCAGCTTCAAAGGGCTCTAAACGATCCCAGTCGATATAAGAGCCTCATCTAGTGAAACATGTCTTTACAACTGAAGAAAGAAAGGCATGAACATCTTGTATGACAACGGGTGAGTACATTATCTGTAAATTTTTGTTCTGGAAGTGAACAACTCCTTTATGTACTACAGTGCATTTTATCCCCATGGACTGCACCAGTCCTTGCTGTGAGATGTTATCCCACTCTTTCTCCAAGGCATTTGCACATGGTTATATGTGGTTTTGCCAGTACATGACATACTGGCAAAACCTTACAACTTGGACATGGAGGATCTACTGTTAATGTCTTGATCATGGCTAGATTATGGGTGTATTAACCCTGATTCATTTTGTGATTTTTTTTTTTTTTTTAGAAGTTTTAAAACTTGTGTTCCCACTGAGTTTTTCCTTCCTTGTCTTTGGCTTTTACAATAGGGGACTATAGATATTTTGTATCAGGTATAGTAGTATATTAGCTATAAGTGTTTTGGCATGACTTTCTATGAACATTTCAAAATCCCGGAAAAAAAAACCTAGTCTTAAACCCGTCATTTAAATTCATCATTTTATTGTGGCAGTGATACACATCACCAAATTCGATTTGTCACTACACCTGGTCATCATTAATATTGATAATGAGAATAATAACTTGTTGTTTTTGTTATTATTAATGTTGCTTTTTTCTTGATTTTTTTTTTTCAAATAAAGCTATATAAATTAATAAATAAATAAACCTAAATAATAATAACAATAATAAATATAGCTGCAAGCAGCAATTGCGGGGGCAAGCACAAAAGAGGCAGAATGAGGAGCTAAGCATGGCAAGGAGCAGCAGACCGACTACAACGAGTAATTAAAGTAATTTTAGGATAATATCAGTTGAAATGGCTGAAAAATCATAAATACAAACAATAACATAATTTAATGGCTTATCACTTTTGACCAATAGGTGGTGCTGTTTTCAAAATGCTGTGATGTGTTCTGTGTGAAGTGACAATGACAGACACAAAGTTTGGTGTCATTATGTCAAAGCTTTACAGAGATACAGCCTCAGAGTCATTTTGGCATCATGCCACAAATGTGTAGAGGCGCTGTACGAAAACGGTTTTGTTTATCGACACGAAATCCATAACTTTAAGCACAGTCTGAAAATGATTTGAGTCAAATTTGGTGAAAAGGAGTTCGAACAAGTATGTTTTGTACAAAATGGTGGTACAAAATTAATCAAAATGGTGGAAAGGAAGTTCGGCCAACTGTGGTATAATTGGTATGCATGTTGTCGACATGACCCAAGGAATATTTTGAGACCAGTTTTATTACAATAGAAGGGAGATCGGAGATACAGCCTCAGATGTAGTTTGGCATCTTTCCAGCAAATTCGTTGATGTGCTAAACGAAAACTGTTTCGTATATCGACACGAAATCCATAAGTTTTTGCCAGCAAGGTCTGAAGATGATCTGAGTCAAATTTGGTGAAAATCGGACTAACGGTCTAGGAGGAGTTTGAAAAAGTAGGTTTTGTATATGAATTCAAATGGCAGACAGGATGTTTGTCCAATATTGGCATAATGGGTATCAATGTTCTCGGCTTGACCCAAGGAATCTTTTGAGATCACTTTCAATACAAAAGGCTAATGTAAGCAGAAGTTATTAGCATTTTTGAACATTTCTTTATAACTTTTGATCACAAGGGGGCGCTGCCCCCAAACTTTTTGAGTACTGTCAGGGCATGGTGCCGAAGACACATACTGAGTTTCGTAACGCTACGTCGATGCGTTCGTAAAATATAGTGTTTTTTGACAAAATTCAATATGGCCAACGCCCAAAATGGCTGCCATGGGAAAATTGGATATGGTTTGACTCAGCATGATGCACCGAATCTAAAGAGACCAGTTTTCATTTTTGGCCAAACCATTCAGAAGTTATAAGCAAAAATAGCCATTTTTCATATCTCCTGACTACTAGGTGGCGCT
The DNA here is from genome assembly GCF_022985175.1 of Labeo rohita. Taxonomy (NCBI): domain Eukaryota; kingdom Metazoa; phylum Chordata; class Actinopteri; order Cypriniformes; family Cyprinidae; genus Labeo; species Labeo rohita. The sequence continues at coordinate 21,099,069 of NC_066880.1, forward strand.
GCACCGAAACACTGCAGGTAGCTTCAGGTTATGATTGTTATAACACACACCAAGTTTGGTCTGAATACGCCAAACCGTTGCGGGGATATAGCCTCACATCCATTTTTGCGTGTTTTTTGTAAAATTCATTCGCACATTATTCGAAAACGGTTTGACTAATCAACTTGAATTCTGTAACTTTTTGCCAGCATAGTCTGAAGATGATCTGAGCCAATTTTGGTGAAAATCAGACAAACTGTCTAGGACGAGTTCGAAAAAGTAGGTTTTACGAAACAAAAATTTATAGAAAAAAAACTAAACTTTACGATTTTTGAATTTTGGACTTCATTCGGAAAAAAAATAATTTCCCTTCTGTGGCTTACGGTTCAAAAGTTATTAGCATAAAATGATTGAAATTTTGGACAGGTGGTGGCGCTAGAGAGGTTGAGTTAGAGACTCCAAACTTACTGTGGTTAATGATGGGACTGTTCTCTATCAGTGTGCAAAATTTCACAACTTTCCCGCAATCGGTTCTATGGGCTGCCATAGACCTCCAGAGCGGAAGAAGAAGCGGAAGCATAAGAATAATAATAAGAAGAAATCTAACGGATACAATAGGTGCCTTCGCACCTTTGGTGCTTGGCCCCTAATAATAAGAACGCCAACGGATACAATAGGTGCCATCGTACCTTTAGTGCTTGGCCCGTAATAATATATATATTTTTTTTATTGTCACTGTATTTTAATTAGACAACCATATATTCAGTCTGGCAACTTGAAAAATATTCAGTCACGTTTGGCAACTTGAAAAATATTTATTTAGTGTCATTAGGAAATAAAAAATAAAGGCGAACTGATTAGACTTGGATTAGATTAGACTATTAAACTTTATAAAACTATAATGAATATTATGCATTTTTTTAGTTGTTTTTTTACTACAAGTCTATTGAACTAAATCTATTGAACAATTTACACAAACCTAGGCTGGCTGCACACTAGAAGATTTTAAGGCCGATTTTGACCCCAATTTGCACCCCTGAACGATTGGGGGTGTGGCCCAATTTGAGGCTTGTCACAAACGATTTTTTGTCCAGAAAATCCTCTATTGTGTGGTGTCAAGCATGTTTGATATTTATGACTCTTGATTGGGCTGCCTCTGACGTGATAAGCACATTAACTAACATGATTAACTAACTAAACTTTTTTTCACGCTTCATGCCAACTACCAAAAGCAGTACATGGCATTGCACCACTGTTGTGTTACATAGGCAATAAATATGTAGAAGCATTTAACAGTGGTAGTACTGTCTTTGTCACAGGTTGATGACATCATTCTGACCTACTATGGCCGTACATCCATGGTGAGCACACTTAGACAGCCATCACCAGGTCCGACATCATCTGCCTGCATCAACCACAATCCTGCAAGTATGGTCAAAAAGGGTTAAAAATCATTACCTGTTTTTTTACTTTAAACATCTAAGCATCATGAATGGTTTTATATTAATTTATGGTTTCTTTCCCAGGGTTCTTGCGTTCGAGTTCTTTATCTTGCTCTCGTGCTGTGACAGCATGCTCATGTGTGGATGACAGCAGTTTAAATGCTCTCACTTATTACACAGGCTTCAGTTTACTGAGGGTGAGATTAAAGCTCTCCTACAAAATCTTTTGACGCTGTGACACAAACATGCACTAGTCGCTTGCTTAAAATAGTAATGTAAGCTCAATCATCAGTATTGGAGCTTTTACCAGTGATTGAATATTACATTCACTACAGACTTTATTACTGTATGTTAAGTACAACAAAAAGCACTGTTCATGCAGTTCATGTTCCTTCTGTTTCCCTGAAAACACACTGCAGTATATCATGCACTGGATTCACGCTTATTTGATTTAAATATGTAGTCAGAAACTATTTCACAATCTTAAAGTGAAGTTTTAATGAAGAAAGGCCTATATATGTATGTGTGTGTATATGTAATGTATACAGTGCACAGAATTCTGGTTTAACTTTAAGGCAAGTTTTGATCAACAGGTAAGTATGTTGAACCAAAACTGTTAAAGATTTTGGTTCAACATACCAAAATTAAAAGTGTTATATAGTCCACTGAATTATTCTCAGACTTAATGCTGGCAACAATGAAGTCACTTGAGAGAGAAATTTATTTCATAGCATAAAAGAGGACAGTGGTATAAGAAGAATACCAAATTATTGTTTTAAGTATGAAAATATATAAAAAGTAACACAGAAATTCAAAAACAATGGACTTGTGAAAAGGCACCTGAAATAATTAGGTCTTCACTTTAAGCTTTCATTTAGTGATGAGTGAGTTTTTGCTTAGTATAAGAGCAAGAGAAACACTAAGAAAGTGTCTCAGCCAGCAAAAGCTATGAAAAGAGTGGCATTTTATCAGACAGAGTAATATGCAGCCTGTAGAAGTGACATGCATTGTTGTTCATTCATACCAGAACTACCTTCTGTAGCCAAAGCACAATGAACTCATTTAGCACTGAGACACTTGCATGGTATTTCTCCTGCTGTTTTTCTAGCAAAAATTAACTCATCACTAAATGAAAACTTAAAGAGAAGGCCTGATTATTTCAGGAGCCTTGTCAGAAGTCCCTTGTTTTTGAATGTTGATGTTACTTCTGCTATGTTTCATCATAATACAATAATTTGGTATTGCTCTTGTACCATTGCCCTCTTTTGTGCTAAGAAATAAGTCACCTGACAGTTATCTCTCAAGTGGTTCCATTGTTGCCAGCATTTATTCTGAGTATGCTTCAGTAGGCTATATAACATTTCAATTGTCAGGAAATTACATGTCTTCAAAAGTTTTGGTTTAATAATCTGCTGATCAAAAATTGCCTGATCAAGCGTTTTACAGAGGGTGTACTCATTTATGCTGTGCACTGTATGCGCCTGTATTCAGTCTAACAGTAGACTTCTCCATATACATTTTGCAGTATTGACATTAACAATTCACCAATGCATTTTAGTCATTTTAGTTTTATAATTGATTGATTGGTTTTAATAGCTGATGGTTATTCCTGAAAATTGACAGCCCTGGATGTGTCTTTTTAATGCGTATTTAATTGTTGAGCTTTTGTTTTCAAATTTTTTAGTCTCCCAGTACTCAGGTGGAGAACATGCCGGAGCTGGTTGTAAGTTTAGTTAAATCAAATCTGCCCATCTGTATTGATATCCTTGAGATTATTTACAGATGTTTTGTTTACATTGTCTTAGATCCCAATTTCTATGGTGAGTGACTGGCCTGAGCCTCGTCATCAAAATGGCTCATGTCTGAATGTGGTATCAAAGGTCAGTGTAGAGGTTTGTGGGAATGTACATATTATATTATGGTCCGAATGTATATAAATGAAATCTTTTGTTGTTTTCACAGGTAGAGTATGTGATCAAGTACACAAGCAAAGGGGAGATTGCAGAAGCTACACTGAACATAGAACTGATGAACACAACTGCAGATACACAACTACTTCAAAAGCATGTGGTTATTTTTCAGGTAACTTTATTTCTATATACAGAGTTGTTGTTATAATATTACATACACCTTACATAATCTGAAAAAAAAAGTTAATTAAAAAGGAGGGATCATTAAAATTGCTTGTTTTATTCAGTAAATTTATCGTGAGTTACATTTACTTGATACTTAATACTATGTGTCATTACCTGGATGATGCATGACTGTTGTGGTAGCTGTTCATGAGATGATATCATAGATTCAGGATGTCTATGAAGTAAATCTATCTAATTAATAACACATTAAACATAAATTCAACATTCCTGCCTGTATAGCTGCTGTGCATTATTTGATATGTGAAAGAAACTGAGTGGACATGATTACCGTGCCTGTCACTCCACTAGAACAGCTCTAAATGTATACTGTGCTGGTAAAATATAGATCAAGTTTTGTCCATTGGTAGTGGTTTGGATTTTTAGATGTGGGAGGCATGTCTGAATGAAAGCTTCCAGTTGATTTTAAGAAAGAGTTTAAGCAGACTAAATGATTGGAGAAGGCCGGCAGATGTTAACAGAAAGAAGTTTGTTGTTTCACAGCAAGATGAATTTATGCAGTTATGAGATTTAAGAATTACAAAAAATTAACCATGATTGGATGAATCATTCAGAAGTCAAATAACATGCATTTAAAAAAAATCAATAGGGTGACATTTCATTTCATGCCATAATAATAAATAGCAAGATTTTAAACACCTGTTGTTTGCATACTAGTTGGACAGACCTACACCTCCCATGCCCACACTAACACCTCCCTCACCTCCAGAGGGCCTGAAACTGGAATCATCACTGGTTGGCTGGTTTGGTGAAAATGCACAAGCTGTATCCTTTACACTTTACTGTGAATTTTTCTTATATTGGAGTATGCCTCTAAATCTGAGGTTAAATCAAATGGACTGAATACGATAATTTCTGTGTATAGTAGCTACTCATTAATTATCATGGTGTGCCAGAGTTAAACAGTGACCAAGAGATTCAACAGAAGCTAGTCAACAGAAGCCTTAACTAACTTTAGTGTCCAGTGTGGCCAGTGGGGTTTCTGGGTTCTCACCACAATATGTGCTGGTGTATAGTTGCTGGTCATTTAAAAAAAAAAGAAGAAGAATAGAATAAAGCTGAAATACAAAAACTGTAAATTAAGGCATTAAACACTAGGCATCATACATTTTCCAAGTATGTAAATGGTTACAGCAGGGGTTCCCAACTCTTTCCTGCAGAGCTCCAACCTTGATAAAACTCATTTGCTGGTAACTTTCTAGTAATCCTGAAGACCTTGATTCGCTTGTTCAGGTGTGTTTGATTAGGGTTAGAGCTGAACTCCAAAAGTGGACCTGGAAGGCCAGAGTTGGGAACCCCTGGGTTACACAGATAAAATTGGCCATCATACACTAAATGACTGGGATCACACTCTACCAATTATTCCTAACACAGCAAACCCATAGAGAAACATGCAGGTTGCTGTTATGAGATGCATGATAAATGTAAACAATGTGTTCTAATACTGATTCAAAATATCAAGCATGTCTGATATCATGGACTGAATGGCTTTGCAGACTTGAGTCAAATCTAACTGCCCAAAATCTGCACATTGTTTCTGACTTTAAGCAGCTAGCTTCAACTAATTCAGACTGCAAACTGGGGCAAAAGCGTTTAGTGTATTCTAGCCTTTAATATAACCAATACAAACCAAATTTTAAATGCCAGATGCTTCATTGTGTGAGTTTGTAAAGAACCATAAAAAGCAAATATTTACCCCTGCATTGTATTGGCCTTTAGGGGATGGATTTAATGCATCTCTGATCAGTATGTAAATTCTTTGACATTTGTGGAAGTTGACAGTTCTGGGGTTATCTGAGGATGGAGGATGTTCTGCCAGTCTCGCTAATCGCCCCCCTGTTCTTTTCAGACAAAACACTGTTACTGGCTGCACCTTCAGGTATTACACCTATTTTCTAGCCTATTTCATCTATTGATTTTGATTAGCTTTTTATGACTGTAAGCTTAAAGATACGATTCACGGTTCTTATCATATATGTTAACATACTGTATGAAGTAACAACATCATAACGGTTCTATTTTGATTTCTGTTGACTTTGTGTAGGTCTTTGTCCAGTGCATGTGGAGTATTACGGGCTGAGCTTTTGAGTGTTTTAGCAGGGGCTGCAGTGCCTGAACTGATCAGTATGACTGCAGGCTCTCAGACAAAGCAGAGTCGTGTCATTTCACAAGACTGCTCCACATCAGCTTTAGTGAGTTATGTTATTTTTTACATATTGGTTATTTACAATGTTGTCACTTTTATAAATAAATCTTTCTTGAATTAGTGGGATTTAAATAAATAATTGTTTTAAAACATTGTTCAACAATGTACAATGTTCTTTGTAAATGCAAAAAATTACAAAATCATTAAATTACAAAATGGAAAAGGTTGGTATATTTTGATTATGGAATATTTTCTGCATATTGGACAAGACATCTATACATCAGTTTGAGTGTGCATGTGTAAATACTACAGCTTGGGGCATAGCCATCATTGTAGAAGTCACACTTTCATACTTGTTTTATTACTGCGGAAATATGTAAGTAGCAGCAACTTTACATGGCTGCGCAATCTAATGTTAACCTAGAAAAATGTGTGCAATTCAAACTGTCTGTGTGGGGTGCAGAAGCTGAATAATAGCATGCTTACTGCATGACAGATGGAGGCGCCGGTGCACTGACTTGCTCTTAAAATACTTTTTGGGTACTTAAAGTCATTTTTGGGTAAGATATTAGAGTAATACATACAGATAAGAGTAATACATCTTTCGAATTTGAAAAGACTGTTTTTTTTGTGTGCGCTCACAATAACAAATCATTGCGCTTTTATATGATGAAAGCAAACAGGATGCACGTACACATGGACGTTTGGTCCTCTTATTAGACAAACAAAACGTTTCTTCAAATTTTCACAGATTATGTAGAGAAACTGAGCAAAGGGTGCTTCTCTTACCACCTGTCCAAGCTATCATGCGAAAACTCATAATCAATAACTAACTACACAATCAATCTCTTACTTACAGTACATTGTGTATGCTTTCTTTTTATGTTGTTATAATGGGAAAATCTGCAAATGTGTAGAACTACGTCAACTTGCATATACAATACTTTTGTAAGTCAAAGCCAGAGCGCGCGCACAAAAAAACACGCTGAAGTGTTTTGAGTTTAGCGGGTACAAATTTACAAACTCACCACAAATTTAAAAACTCACCAGATCTACAGGAATCACACAAATGAACCATTCTGAATTCAGAACGGCGAATTTCGCCAAAAGGTGACAAGTTTATATCCATGTTAGCTGGTCAGGCTGGGACATCAGCTTGATCAGCCTAGCCAGGCTGGGAGATCAGCTAAAACCAGCTATTTCCAACTTAAACCAGCTAAGACCAGCCAACCAGCTTAGGCTGTTTTAGATGTTTTTTAGATCCAGGGTTTTAAAGTAGAGTCATGAGATCTATGCACAATATAGTAAATGAATGAGACACATTGACTGATGTGACTACAGAAGCATATATTTGATCAGGCAGTTTACTAAAGGTCTGCTCTGAAAGGTTTATTGAAATCAATTACTAAAGCTACAAGAATATCCCTAATGCAGTGCCTTGCAAAAGTATTCACACACACACACACACATATATATATATATATAATTTATTTTTTTCATGTTTTATGTTGCAGCCTTATGCTAAACTGTTTAAAGTAGTTTTTCCACATCAATCTACACTCTATACACCATAATGCCAAAGCACAAAACAGGTTTGTAACAACTTTGCACATTTATTAGAAATAAAAAAAAAAATGAAATGATTCCTTTGCATAAGTGTTTTCTGAGATACTTGAAATTTAGCTCAGGAACATTCATACTGCTTGCAGATGTTACTACACTTCGAATGGAGTTAACCTGTTAATCCATAATGGAAAAAGTTTGGAACAAATAAGACTCTTCCTAGAGCTCGCCTCCTGGCCAAACTGAGTAATTGATGCAGAAGAGCCTTGGTTAGACTGGTGGCCAAGAAGCTGATGGTCACTCTAGTTGAGCTCCATGATCATATATGCAAATGGGAGAAACTTCAAACGTCAGTCCAACACTATCAATTTGGTCTTTATGGTAGTGTGGCCGAACTCAAGGACAAGTTTCTGTGAACCCACTTGGAATTAGCAACTAAGCACCTAAAGAACTCTTAGATTGTGAGAAACAAAATTCTCTGGTCTGATGACCTCAAGTCCAAGCATCATGTTTGAAATCAGGCTACTGTCATTTAGTGGCCCAGCCACAGCCTGAGCTTGAATCAAACATTTCTGGAGAAACCTGAAAATGTCTCCCACCCCCTATCCAACCTGACAGAGCTTGAGAGGTGGAGAGTTAAGGAGAAGAACAGCAGATAATTGCCAAATATAGATGTGCAAAATTTGTTGCATCATACCCAAAAAGACATGAGGCTGTAAAGATGCTTCAACTAAGTACTGAATTGATATAAATACTTATGCAATGTACTTATTTCAGCCTTTCATTTTAATGAATTTGCAAAGCAGTTTAACATTAGGCTGCAAAGTCAGAAAACTTAAAAAAGGGGGTATGAATACTTTTGCAACACTCTGTATGTTAACAAGCTTGTTTGTAAATGTTTCAGGAAGCGTGTGAGACGGGCTGTCTCTTGCCCGTGTCTTTATCAGTGCAGGTGCTCTGGGCTCAGAGGGGACTCAGTGCCCTGCCACAGAACCACATCTTGGGGGCCAAATTCATCTTTGGTTGTCAGAAATTCAAGGTACGCATAATGTTACTGTTGACCCTGGTATGCTGACATTATTTTCTTTTTTTGTTTTTTTTTTTAACTCTTTAAATTCACAGTTGTAGAAGTATCAATGTAATACTTTGATTGTGCAGCTGACATTTTGCATACTCAGAGGTGTTTGGGAAGTTCACATGAATTAAGGGTCATCTTCTTGCCTTCAGTGTCCTCTCCGGTCTTCCATCCCAGTGACCACTGAGGTGATATTCTCTGATGCTACAGTTTACCCAGAAGCCCCGTGGGGGGAGCTTCAACCTGAATGGAAGTTTCCATATCCTTTTTTTCCCAGAGCTGGACAGTTTGCTCAAGATTAAATAAATTTTAGTACCAGCTAATGATGGAAAACTTTCTCAAGACATTATGACAAGAGGTAGTGTGTAATTTCTCTAGTACTAAAAGCACAAAAGAGAACTGAAAAAAAAAAAAAAAAAAAAAAAAAAAAAAGTAGCACATGATCTCCTCGGACATCCGTATGTTTGGAAACAATTTTTAAAATTTGTTTTATTGTTGCTGGTGTCACTCAAATTACACCCCTCTGAAAACTTGCAAGATGTACATAGTTCTTCATTTCAAATAAAGTTATTTTTACACAGTCTTACTCATAACTTGCAAAAGCCCTTTGCATGATACGCAATTTTGATCATTCTTGTTAGACTCCAGTTTTACCATTGGTCCTGTGTTTGTTTCTGTGCACATAGTTGAACAGATGAACTATGGCTGCTGGGGTGATACCTGGAAGACGAGTGGCGGCTCCCAACTGAAAATAACAAATCAAAAAACAACGAATTACTAATGTATGTAAACACTGATTTTAAGACACTGATTTTAGAATAAGACAGTCTCATCATAAGCAGTCAGTTCCTAATAGAGTGGTGCAGGTATGATGTCAAAACCTGGAAGAATAATTTACCATGGGTTTCCTCAAGACTTTTCATTTGGAGTTTTAAAATGGGGTTTTTAAATTTCTGAGTAAAATAAGGTCTGTGGTAAACACAACTTGGTGATACTTCAGCGTTTTGCTATACAACATAAGTTACACCCATACTGACAATGCGAATTTTGTGTATTTAAGTATGTTATGTTTATTTAAAAAAGGGGGGGGGGGGGAAAAAGCACCCACTAGTGCCTTTTCAGAGGAGCTATGAAACCTAGTGTTCCCCCATTTAAAAACTACAATGAGGAGCTAATTTTGATCACCGGATTTTTCAAAGCCAAAAATATTAACACCCTTAATCGTGTATCCCAGATTTGACCTTTTTCTTTTTTCATAACACTCATTTTGGTAACTTGTGGCCAGTATGACAGTTCCATATAAAATTCTGTAGATGTGCCGATAACCTAGTGTTTAGTGTGGCGACATATAATCTTGGGCATCCCAAGTTCTTTCCCACTTTGCTTCCTGTCTACTCTATACTGTCCTATAGTAATGAAGGCAAAAATAATTCTCAAAAAAAAAAAAAAAAAAAAAAATGCTCTAGACATGCCTGATTAAAATATTTACAGCTTAAATATACAACCATGCTGAATTTCTGTGCCCAAATTTGCAAGCCTATTTTCAGTTCTTGCAAATTTGGGCACCGAAATTCAGCATGGTTGTATATTTAAGCTGTAAATATTTTAAGATTTTAAATATTTAAAAATCTAAGCACTGTTAATGCATTACTTTTAAGCCATTACAATTCAACACTTTTTTGTTTCAAAGATTTTGTCAAAAAAAATACTTTTTATTTTTTAATTGAATTAAAAAAAATAATAATAATTTAGTCTTGTATACACACATTGGGCCTAATTTATCTGTCGAATGTAGAAACGAGTGCAGATCCAAGCACACAAATCAACTTACAACAGTTTGCGTGTGATTCATTAAACAGTTGTATGTCACCAATCCCATTTTACGAATGATAAATGTGGTGGGTGAAAACAATCGTCATTTTAATGAAAGAGAAATTGATTTTACTACAAAAACACCCATTACACAAAAAATTACATTAATTTATATGTATATTAAATACTGATAAATATCAGGAAACATTTGCAAACATTATGAACATTATTTAGTTCCCCTCACTCCACAACAAAACCTTGAAATGTAACTATATTCAGAACAGAACAAGAATGGAAAATAAGTAGCTATAAAATTATATACTGAACTATAAAATAAAATTAATTAGGCTATTGTGGCATTCATTATAAACAGCATACAAATATCAAGCTAAAATAAATTTATTTTAAGCTAAACTGAAACGGCATTGGGCTCACAAACATTTCTCATTCGACAAGAATCCAAATGTTTCCATTTTACCATGTATCATTTTGTAGCCTGTATTTATGGGTTTTTCTTTTGTTAATCTGTTTATTTAAGAGAAATATATTTTGTGTAGTCCCATTTATTTTATTCCTTTTATATATTTAATTTCAGTTTTTCTCTGTTCACAGAAGCATTTCTAGTAAAGCTGTCAGTTTAAAGCGTTAACTTAATTAATTAGTTATGAAAAGATAATATGATTAAAATATTGTAACGCCGTTAACGCACTGGCCATGCCCCAGACCTGTACGTCATCTTATATTTCATATAGTTGACAAATATGATGCAGGCCAACAACTCCACAAATGCAGTTATGCACTAAAATGCAAGATATTGGTGCAAAAAATTCCCTTGTATTTGTTGTCCCTATATATATATATATATATATATATATATAATATAACACAAGCAGCAAGAGCAATTTGACAAGTGCTGATTATTACATTTAGGGCTGCTCATGTATTGGACACAATTTGTGTCCAATACATGAGGTCTGTTCAAATCTTGTGCCACTAGTGTCACAGAAATTTCACACTTCACCTTTAAAGGCACGGGTCTTACTGTGCTCGGTCGCATGGCATCAAGAATCTCTCGGACCTCTTGAGAGAGAGACACGGGAAGAGTCAGATAGTCAATGTCCTGTGGCAAAGACAGACTCTCTTCCACTTGCATTCGCTCCATCTCTCTCCTCTGCTTATCACAGTGTGGACGGTAAAGAGCTACAAGAAACAGACGGTCAAGAGACTAATGTGGATAAATGCAGTTCTTAAGATGCCCATTTTTTAGTTACAAGACATAACTGGCATTACGACAATTACAAAATTCAGGTTCTATAGAATATTATGACACAACGCAACATGTTTTGTAATGTTTAATTACCTTCAACTTTCAGTCTCTCTGAAAATTGTAAGTATAAGCCAAAGAGTTCGGGGGAAGATAGAGGCTAACATCTGGAAGGAAACATCTTTATACTGCAGCACCTCCACTCCACTGAAACAGAAAAATGCATTTTCAGTTCTACAGTCATTTATTCTCATATCAGACATGGAGGAAGGTCTTATGATGACATTAAACAGACAAAAAAAAAGCAATTATCTGCACATGGACAGTTAAAATATTATAGTAAGTTAAAGTATTACTTAAGAATGGAGCTCTTAGTCTCACTGATGTTGACATCTCCTAGTTTGTCCCTCCAGCGAGCAGCAGAGAGGGAGATGGACTGCAGGGCAGATAGTGCCTCATTGAAACCTGCCTGAACCCGAAGAGTTTCATTATAGCGCTGCTCTGACACACAGCCGACCTCCTCAAAACCTGAAAAAGATAGTTTCATACAGACACTGCTATGCTCCAAACTATAATAATAATATTCTGAATAATAAAGAAGGATTTTTTTATGAAAACAAATTATAGCAGGAGTAACAGACCAGTTTACCATTATACATATCCGCCATAAAATGGTGACAATCCCAGCCATATATCATAACAGACCAGTTTATTGGCCATATATTAGCTGATGTTTTAGTGGCACTGTCCCCTTTTGTGTTTGGAACTATATGCCACAGATTCAGAGTCTGACGTTAGTAGTTTAAAAGATGTGTCCAAGCCTCACTACTAATTAGAAAAGTTAATAAAATTAGCAACAGCAGCTTGGGATGCTTCTTACTGAAGAACTTACTGAAGTAACAAGGAGGCAGCATGATTGCATCATTGCTTTTATACGCCAGTTCAAGAAATTATTATTGATTAGCACAATATTACCAGTTGCTGTGTCAATAAAAATTGTTCTAAACAAAGACACAGCTGAACCACTGCAGCACATTGTGGTGTCAGTTGAATGAATGATTAAAATGACTCAAAGACGTTCACATGTCACATTTGTGGCACAAAGATTTAACCTGCAGAAAGAATTAGTGTAAAATTCCCACCACTAATGCTGAGACTGACAGTAACAAACACAGATGAGCAGTGACACAAACAGTGAAGACCCAGTGTTGTTGGATTGTTATATTAGTACTCCTGAAGCACTGCTCTACCAATCAGATATGAGAACCAGAAATAACTTTCGAGTTAAGTTATTCCCTGATAAGAAATCGTCATTAGTAACATCATTAGGGTTGGGAATTGCAATAAATTTTCAGGTTCTGATTCCACCTAATGACTTCGGTTCCGAATCCAGTTCCATTAAAATATAGCAAACTGCCACTACAGCCTCCTTTGCATGTTATTAGCTTGTCATGTTACATTTTGCATGTTACATGAGTAGTACGAGGGCTTTTCAGTGCTTAACTGTGTTAATTGGTTATGCTCCTGCAAGTGGCAGGCAACGTAAATGATATTCATGAAGTGGGACTTTGCTGTCAAAGGATACTCTCCCAGCACTTTGCCCACACATTGCATCAGAACCATTTTCATAACAGAAACTTAGAAATTTCCCACAATTCTGGGATTTTTCAAAAAATACTACCGGTTCTGGACAAAAAACAGTTCCCAGTTCCCAAATATAATCATATTGCTCAACTGGATATTTGAAGCGGGTGCTTCTTTCACATCTATCATATCACACCTTGCACCATGCACCTTCTAGTTTCTTAAAACACATCTTGCACTTCAAATGTATTTAGTGTCAAATGAAACCAGAGCTTGTCAGTATTAATAACAGGGCTTCAGTATTATTGTTGGAAGTGTTGGTCTTGATGGCAGAATGATTCATTGGTACACATGGATTTAAAGGCTTAGTTCTCCCAAAAATGAAAAATCTGTCATTAATTATTCACCCTCATGTTGTTCCAAACCCGTACAACCTTTGTTCTTCTTCGGAACACAAATTAAGATTTTTTTGATGAAATCCAAGATCTCTCTGACCCTCCATAGACCGTAAGGGTACTACCAGGTTCAAGGCCCAGAATTGATCGGCTACCGATCACTATCGGCCGATAATCGCTTGGGGATGTTTCATCGGCGGTCTCTAAAAAGGCCGATCTCATAAACTGTTCTAAAGCTGATGACGCGCCTGCCGTGAGAGGATTGGTACGACATCCAACGGCACCGTCTCAGTCTCTTTTCAGCGCGGGTAAAACAATTATAATGCTGAACTTGAGGTACAATTCATATTTCTTCATTAAATAACTAAAGTAATTTGAAAAACTTATGTGAGACGTAATTTCATAAACAGCGCGAGTGAATGACCGCACGCCCTCTCTCTTTCACACAAAAGTGCGCAAATGGCTTCCAATCACCACATCACGTCTGACTATAAGCGAGCTGCACAGTTGACACAGGAGTTGTTACTTGCACAATAGAATCAGTGTCGCATCATCGCTAAAGTTTGCAAACAGCATTTCTTTTTAATTCTTTCCAGTGTTTAACCATTCAGCGCTCAAAAACAAAACAAAACAAAACAAAAAAAAAACACAAACAAAGCGAAAACAAAGTTGGATTTGCTTGTAAAACAGGATTGCTTGTAAAAACGGCAGTAGAACTGACTGTTTCTGTCAATGGTAAGTTTTTCATTTATAATGTTTGTGATAACGTAAGAAAAGTAGTTTAAATGTTTTGCCACTCGCTTGAGCAACTTAATACATAAATCTAGAAGAAAACGCAAGGGTAAAATGCATTGAATAATGTATTGCTTATATTTATTGTGTTTAAATACATCTGTGAAAAAACTGTAAAAAAAGAATCACAATGCTGAAAAAGTATTTTCAGTAACAATGTTAGGATTTGAAATAAAAAAATTGGATAAATGTGTTTGTGGAAATCAGGCTTGTGCTGTGCGCAAGCTATTGTGCAATAACAAAAATGCATGAACACTTGAACACTGCATGATAAAACATTTAAGTGAGATAAATATATATATATATATATATATATATATATATATATATATATATATATATAAATAAATAAATAAATATAAAAAAAGTCTAAATAATGTTCCCCTCCACCCCTCAAATAAAAAAAACTCCTCTCACAAAAAAAAAAAAAAAATAAATAAATAAATCAGACCCTGAATAAGGGTCTAAAAATCCTGATTGGAGTATCTCTATAAATAATTCTACATGATTAATAGAAGGCGGTAAAGATCGGTATCGGTGATCGGATCGGCAGATACAGCTTCCCGTGATCGCAATCGGCCTCAAAAAACCCTGAACGGAGCACCTCTACTATGAACCCTTGCTGTCTATGGAGAAAAAGAAAGCTCTTGGATTTCATCAAAAAGATCTTAATTTGTGCTCTTAAGGTCTTACAAAATGAGGGTGAGTAATTAATGACAGAATTTAAATTTTTGGGTGAACTATCCCTTTAAGATAATAAAGAGGTCAGATTTAAAATGCTTTTTTCTTAAATAACATTTTATGTCCCCATATTTATTTGTGTTAAAAAGCTCTGTAATTAGTGATACGCCTGTACATTTTTCAAGCTTTGAATTCACAATTAGTCCAACTGATAACTAGTAATTGACTTTATATTTCACATATTTTTAGGACAAAAAAAAGAATTTCCAAAATTTGATTTCTATATTTGACCTTTAACCTTTTATTTAGGGTTTCGTCATTTATAACTGACTTTGTTCCATTAGGGTGAATTGTTTTTGGCAAATTGCCTGAAATTTTACACACAATACAATGCATTGTCTCTATCTGAAAAGAAGTGAAAGTTTCAAATAACGTTAAAAATCTTAACATTACATTTCTTCTTGTGCTGCTATATTTGATTTGGAACTCACGTTTGAAAATGTCTGAAAATTTAGATGCAATTTAACTGCCTGGAAATCATGTTTTAGTGTTTCAAAAGCATTAAAACAACTTTAACATTGTGCTTCAACTTAGAATTCCAAATCAATTATTACAGTAAAGTAAAAACCAGTTTTTTAGTTACCCCAAACATTCCACAAGTAACTAGATTTTGACTTGTGAAGTCATCATTTTTGGAGCATCCCTGTTTGTCAGTATAATAATGCCAAAAGATACTGGCATCTTTTCTGATCTTTGGTTGTTGTATGAATTACATCTTTCAAATGCCTGTTGTCTGAATGCCAAATGCCAACTGCCCTCGCCCTCACTGCTTCTATCCTCTTTGATGCTCAACAACTTTTTTATTACTACAGTCTCATTTTCTGATCCTCTCCTTGCACTATCATCAATAGCTTCTAAAATATGTACAGATTTGTCTCTCTGTCTTCTAAAAATATACAAGCATCAACCTAATCTGTTTATTTGGTATATTATGTTTTTGCTATTTTGTACATTGTCTATTTTATATATTTGTATATTATTCTCTTTATTATCTGTGTTTTGTCTTGTCACTGTCATTATGTTAAACTGTGGAGCTTCTCTCACTAAAACAAAAAATGGCTTTGCTGTCACATGAATAGATTTTAAAATACATAATAATAGAAAAATAGAATAGAAATAGAAAAATAGAAAACAGATCGCACAATACTTTACTGCACTTTTGATCAAATAAATATAGTCTTGGTGATCATAAGAGACTACAAAACATTCTAAATCTGCAGTCTGTAACTTTTTTGAGTTCATAATTAACAACATGACTTTACTTGACTTACTTAAACAAAATGTATATAATAAGCGAGTGCATCATGAATCAATTTTCCAAACCGTGTTTTTAGCTTATCCTGAATCAGTACACCTATAATAGGTTTTTATATTCAGACCATTTTAGACTGGTTCTGGTAGAAACCTCTGTAGAGTAGCCCATACCTGCGTGACGACTCATAGACATAAACAGAGAGAAGCAGCTCCAACTACAATGCTCTTCCGCAAGACGCATGCAGTTTTGTTTATTAACCACTAGAATGCCAAAAGTTATGGACTGCAGCTTTAAATACCCAAACTTTTTAAACGGTAGTGTACATACACCGGCAAGTCCGCTCTAAAGATTTTAGCATTAGCATCAGCCATGAAAAAGTTGATATTTATTTATTACTAGAGAAAAATATTGTACTGGAATATATGTGTAAAGGCCCAGCTATGTGTTTTTTAAAACTTATATTACCTCTGAGAGTGAGTCGCAGGTCAGCGTTATCTGGTCTGAGGGAAGTTCGGAACTCAGCCCTACTTGTGAACATACGGTAAGGCTCTGTCACTCCACGACCAACCAAATCATCAATTAGAACTCCGATGTAGCTCTGAGTGCGTGAGAGGGAGAGCGGGGGCATGGAGAGAGATGTTCGACCTGCATTAATCCCAGCCCACAAACCCTTAAAGGAGAACAGAATAATCACACATAAGAGAGAGACAGAAAACACTGAAAATAACATACAGTATTACCATTTAAGCACTAAGGCTGATGATACTCAGGGCAACTTTTTGAGCAATGTTGCCGGACAACTTTTTGGCAGTGTTGCCAAACAATGTTGCTTGGACACTTTCGCATTGAGAATGGGCAACAAATTCTGGATAAATCTGGATACCTTAGATTGGTCGTGTTTTTTTGTTTAATTTATCAAAAATGACTGCAAAGAAATTAGTAATGCTGCAAACAAGCATTTTTATTTTTTTCCCCTGTATTAATGAAACTCCCTGTTCAAAGAATCCTCCATGCACAGCATACAAAGTATCTTTTTTTTTTATTTCGTTGATCTCATGTTTTCCTCCCATGGAATAAACTGGGTCTTGGTGATACTATAGACCTCAACATTCTCTTAAGTAGACTATAAAATTATATTGGCTTTAGTGGAACGGTATTGGCATAGTTTAAATATCTGTATTTATTTTAGCGTTATCACTTCATGACAATAAATCAAGGTTGAGAGAAAAACCTGGGAGTAGTTTGCAAAAGTAATATTTTTTTCTTTTTATAATTGGGAATATTTAATGAACAGTGGTTCTTGAGGCAAAGATGCTCAGTATAAAGAAATCTATGAAATGATATGAATATTGTGTGGATGTGTGAAACACCATGTGATCACCAGTGTTGAGGAAAGTTACTTTTAAAAGTAATGTATTACAATTTAGCATTACTCCCTGAAAAAGTAACTAATTATGTTACTTAGTTACTTTTTATGGAAAAAATGTGTTATGTTACTTTTTAAATCTGGGCAGGGCTTGCTTCTTTGTTTTTAATATAAAACAATTCTAATGTAAAAGCCCTTTTACACCAAAAGTGTAATGAATTTGCCTCAGGCTGAAAGAAAAGTATATTTATGCAGGAGATCACTATTCATCTATAAAAAAAAATTAAGCACAATTGTTAGTTTATCTAAAGTAATTTTTGCTTATTAGTTTGGTTGAATTGCATCATCGAAGGTCAGCAGCAAAGACACTGGTTAATAAAATGGAATTAAATACATAAAGGATATTTGTTTTATTTAACATTTGATTACAGCAGGGTTGCGTCATATTCATTTTAGTTTTTATTCATTTTGAGGAATACTGAATCTGTTTTTTGTGAGCGAGATGAATTAATGTTCCCATTTAATCTAGAATACAGTAACATCATGTTTACTCCCAATTTCCTGACAGGAGACTTGTCAATCAATAAATGGGAAAAAAAGTAACTGGCGTTACTTATTTGAAAAAATAACTCAGATATTTTCTTAGAAATTCAAAAGTAATACATTACTTTACTAGTTACTTGAAAAATGTATTATTACATAACTTGTGTTACTTGTAATGCGTTACCCCCAACACTGGTGATTACAGAGGTGTAAAACCAAGTGGCCAAATTTCATGTTTTTTTTTTTTAATGGTTTGTCTGTTCAAATCTTCTATTCATGTGCAAGGCAAGGCAAGTTTATTTATATAGCACATTTCATACACAACGGTAATTCAAAGTGCTTTAAATAAAAGGAAGTAAAATAATCATAAAAATAATAATCACAACAATAAAACAAGGAATTTAAAAACTTTTAAAATTATTTAAAAATTGATTTAAAATAAATTTAAAACAGTTTAAAATAGGAAAAGATTATACATAGTGTTCAGTTCGGACGTAGCACAGTGCTCATTCAGTAAATGCACAGCTAAACAGATGAGTTCTGAGTCTAGATTTAAATGTAGCTAATGTTTTAGCACATTTGATCTCTTCTGGAAGCTGATTCCAACTGTGGGCAGCATAATAGCTAAAAGCAGATTCCCTTGGTATTTCTAACTGACTCAATCCTAATGATCTGAGTGGTCTGTTAGGTTTATATTCAGTGAGCATATCTGCAATGCATTTAGGTCCTAGGCCACTGACTGATTTATAAACGAGTAAAAGTACTTTAAAATCAATCCTAAAAATAACTGGAAGCCAGTGTAGGGACCTGAGGACTGGTGTGATATGCTCAGATTTTCTAGTTCTAGTCAGAATGCTGGCAGCAGCGTTCTGGATGAGCTGCAGTTGTCTAATGGTCATCTTGGGAAGGTCAGTGAGGAGACCATTACAATAGTCCACACTGCTTCTGATAAAGCAGAGGGAGTCAATGGGGCTGTAGTCATTTGGCGATAAGGCTAGGTAAATCTGGGTATCATCAGCATAGCTGTGATAGACAATTTGGTTCTTTCTCATTATTTGACTAAACAAGAGCAGCGCAAGAATTGAGCCTTGTGGGACTCCGCATGTCCTGAATGTCCACTTAGACTGATGCACTCCTATACTCACATAATAACCTCTCCCTTCTAAGTATGACCTGAACCAATTGAGAGCCATCCCAGAAAGCCCGACCAAGTTTTCTAGTCTCTCTAGAAGAATGTTACGATCGACAGTGTCAAACGCAGCACTAAGCTCTAGTAGTACCAGCACTGATATTTTGCCAGATCCAGAATTTAGGCAAATATCATTTATCATCTTAATGAGCACTGTCTCTGTACTGTGATGCGGTCGGAAACCAGAATGAAAATTGTCCAGGTATCCATTTGAGTTTAAGTAGTTGTCCAACTGATTGACAACTACTTTTTCAATAATCTTGCCTATAAAAGGAAGATTTGATATTGGTATGTAGTTGCTCAATATGGTGTTATCAAGATTGCTCTTTTTCAGAAGGGGCTTAACAACTGCAGTTTTCAGGGACTTTGGAAAAGTCCCAGAAAGAAGTGAGGTGTTCACCACTTCTAAGAGATCTGCTTCTAAACAGTTAAACACACTTTTGAAGTGTGCCAAGATGTGATGTGTGCCAAAGATGTGGGAAGTGTGTCAAGATAGCAGGTTGAGGATTTAAGTTGCTGTACTATTTCTTCCAAAGTTTTGCTATCAATTGCTTCAAAAACAGACATAGTGACTTCTTTTTTAAATTGCGGTCAAATCTGTCTGGCCTCTGCATAACTTGAGGATGTGCTAATCGCATTTCTAATATTATTAATCTTCTTGGAAAAGGAGGAGGCAAACTGATTGCATTTGCTGTCAGAGAGCATTTCACTGGGAATCTGACTTGGGGGGTTTGTTATTCTCTCAACAGTAGCAAAAAGAGTGCAAGTGTTGTTTAGGTTCCGCTCAGCTTTTCTGAATTGTCTTTTCATACTCTGTACTGCTGTTGATTTTCTTCCAGATGATTTTTGTCTGCCAGTTGTCTTACTGACTTTCACAGGTGCAATGTCATCAATGACTCCAAGAGAAAATCAACAGAGCCTGCAGAAATGCTTGGCATTGAAGATATAGCGTTCATAAATAGCACACTAGTGTTTTTGTTATTTCATTTCTTTCTGACAGAGACAAATCTAGATTCAGTGGTAGCAGAGATAAATATATAGAAGAAAATACAGAAGTGATCAGATAGTGCTACATCCTTAATAACAATGGATGAAATCTTTAGACCCTTACTGATGAGTAAATCTAGAGTGTGTCCACGATTGTGTGTGGGTCCATGCACATGCTGAATCAGGTCAAAAGTGTTTAAAAGAGTTATAATTTCTTTTGTGGTTTTGATTTCTGCATTTTCTTTGTGAATATTAAAATCCCCTGCAATAGCAAAACAGTCAAACTCTGAGGAAATCATTGATAACAGTTCTGTGAACTCTTCAAAAAAGGCTGGAGAGTATTTTGGAGGCCTGTAAATAATGATAAATAGAATGTGTGGATTAGCACAATCCCTAGATATTCAAAAGACAAGTACTGACCAAATGACATTTGCTAACATTGATAGACATCTTTAAATAGAGCAGCTACACCTCCACCTCTCCTAACAGCTCTGCAGACACTCATGAAAGTAAAGTTAGGAGGGGCTGTTTCATTGAGGACTGTTGCACTGCCACTGTCTTCTAGCCATGTTTCATTTAGAAACATAAAATCCAGGTTGTTTGTGGTTATTAAGTCATTGATCAGAAATGATTTATTTTTTAGTGAGCGAATGTTTAAAAATGCTAACTTGATGGTATTACTTGGTAGAGCAATCTTAGTTTTAATGCCTAATAGGCCACAGATCAGATGGGTCAGCCGTACGGCTTGAGAAGGCCGTAGACTTTCTATCACGTGATAAAACAGAGATAGAGAAAGCTACAGGCATACTGGGTTTCCGCTTGTTCCATAAACATTCCTGAATGTTGCTGCTATCGTAGAGGGGACCCGACACATATCACTGAGAGCTGTTATCAGTTGTTTTTGGTTCACCTACAGCAGATGGAAGAGGGTTTGGGCCCTGGCGTTGTGGCAGTGGCTGAAGAGTTCTCGAAGGAGGAGGAGGAGGGCGAGCTGGGCCCACAGGCTTTGGTGGTTGTGGTGCCCGCCGTTTTTTATTTGGTAACTGGGGGCTTGCAGCAAAAGAGTGAGAGAGACTGGTTCTAGCATATACCAGTATCTCCATTTTCTGTGAGAAGCTTAGAAGCGGAGATGCTGGAGAGAGGGATAATGTGTCTGGTGAGCGGGGTTCTGGCTCTGGTGTTTCCGGTGGCTGAAATATGTTGTCCTGGCTTCCCTGGCTGTTTACCAGAAAGTCCTCATTCGGCGCTGAGTCTTGGGGCTGTTGTAGTATGTCACAGTCTATCTGTGATGAGCTCTGTGGACAGGGCTCAGCCGGGATAGTGTCCATGAGCAGTGCTTGTTGTGGCTGAAGTCCTGTCGTCACTCATACTTTGTCCAGGTGCATGTGTGCCATTCATGTTGGTTGGAATGGCACACTCTACTGAAGGATGACGGAGTGAAAAATAGATGTTGTCCTTTAGCACTCTTGCACCAAGTTTGTTTGGGTGGAGGCCATCTAGTTTAAACAGCTGTCTATGGCCCCAGAAAAGATTGAAGTTGTCGATGAAGTTAAACTGTAGGTTCTTTGTAGCCATGTATTCAGCCCAAGCAACCGTGAAAACATGTTAGTTCCCCTTGCTAGTAGTGGTCCACTGATGAACAACTGAACTTCATGTCTTCGAAGTGATTCGATAAGTTCACTGAAATCCTTCTTTAGGAGTTCTGACTGCTCTTTCCGAATATCATTTTTCCCCACATGGATGATGATTCGATTTGCAGTCTCATGCTTCATTACTTTGTTCCAAAGTTCCTTGTTCACATCAGAGATGGTTGCTTGAGGAAAGCAGCATGTAAGAAAGCTGCTACTGATATTTCTGATAATGGAGTCACCCACTATCAGAGTCCTGGGCTCAGCCACGCTCTGAGCTGAATGCTGCTGTCTGGTCGACCTTGAGCACCTGTTTGTAGCGATGTTAGCTCCTGGCTGATACGATCCATGTTCAATCACATTTGGGGATTCCTCACCCACATTCATTAATGCTTCAAATCTGTTTTCAAGATGTATAGGGGTTGGTAAAATACCAGTTTTTGCAAGCCTTGTCAAAGCCATATCTGGGGTAGAGGATGCTACCACAGCAATACAAGATACTCGTGACAATCTGATGTCTCGAGTGCCTTTGGGTCTCGCTCCCTGTTTGTGCCATTGATTAGTGTCGATCAGTTTTGGCTTGTTCCTCTACACTTATAAACTGTTGAGATTCACTAGATTCACGGGACTCACCGGCTATATGCTGAGGGGGTCCGTGATTATGGTCTGCTGTGTGTTTCGCCTGTTTTGGAAGTCCAGCAAGTAACTTTGTTTCAAGAACCACAATCCTTTGTAGAAGTCTGTGGCAGTTTGTGCAGCAAGTAGATTCCAGAAGAGGCATTTCCTTTCACGTCTGTTGAAAGTAGGCAGCTGTGTTTTCCCGTCTCCGGAATGTAAACTGCTGGCAAAGGGAGGCAAAGAGTCTCCTTTTTCATAGTATTATTCCAGTTGCAAAGAGTTTTCAGTTTAGTGTTTGTGCCAAAAATCGATTAAGCACTGTGCTGATCTGCTGAGGTTAAAATCTTAGAAAAAGCTGAGAAAAGTACATAAAGAGTAGCAAAGCCGGTAGCAAAATTCATCAGACGTTTTCAATAAGTGAGCGTAGTGAGCATCAACGTCTTTTTTTTTTTTTTTTTTTTTTTTTTTTTTGGCATTGTGGAATTTTTTTAAAGAGCAAAGTTTCAGGGCACTAGAAGGATCTTGCAGTTGAGACACCCCTTGAAATGGCTGAATCCTTGAACAATGCCCTGACTACTAAACTAGGGAGCTCACTGAGATGCACCTAATATCTTGAACTCATTTAAACCATAATTGTAGGTACCTTTTAATTTCCTTAGTAGTTTGTTACTGTTCTGTCTCCTCTGTTTCTTTACCAAC
This sequence comes from Labeo rohita, assembly GCF_022985175.1. Lineage (NCBI taxonomy): Eukaryota > Metazoa > Chordata > Actinopteri > Cypriniformes > Cyprinidae > Labeo > Labeo rohita. The sequence continues at coordinate 21,122,300 of NC_066880.1, forward strand.
TGCGAAACAATAGCCCAGGGAAGTGTTGCCACCTTGTGGATAAACTAATTAGTGCAAAAAATTCTAAGTGTATGTGCCAGCTATTCATATTGTACATGTGGTTAAAAAAATTAGGCTGTGTGCATACAGTACAAGCGTATTGTGCTGATGACATAATTCAAGTCATGTGTACTGTAAGCATATCCTAACGTTTGCATAAAAACCAATGTACACTTTGGCTTTGCCATGAGGCACGGCAAAACAGTGGGAGATAAAAAAGTGGGTATTTATCTGTGTTGGTGCAGCCAGTCTTGCAGTCTAATTTATGCACATCAACTACGTAATAAAAAACAGATAGTAGAACACAATCGATTTGGCAGCTTGATTTTAATAAAAGCTCTGGTTGGACTAACTAGGAACTAGACTAACCTTTTCAAATTAGTCTGTGGTTGTTCAAAAGTTGTTCAGTTTATTACCTTATAATTGATTCTACACATATACCTAGTATATAGGTATAAATAGTACAAGTACTATTTACTGAGTACTATACTGTCAACTAGAGGTTGTACCTGTGCAGCCGCCTCCTCATAGCCTGTGGTCCCATTTATCTGCCCAGCCAGGAAGAGACCTTGAGTAATCTTTACTTCCAGCCAGGGAAAGAGTTGTGTTGGACAGACAAAGTCATATTGCACCCCATAACCTGAAGCAAAACATTAAGACATCTTATAAGTTTTCTGTACACCCCATAGTGTAGGAGACCAACATTATGTATTACCCATTTAATATTAACACACCCCTAACTACCCCATCATTTACTATTCTTTGCCAGAATAAGCTACAAAGTGGCCCAGTCATTGACACTGCACCCACCTGCACTATACTGTTCAGTCTTGAACGAACCTTAAATAGGGTGACCATACGTCCTCTTTTCTCCAGACATGTCCTCTTTTTGAACCTAAAAAAAATGTCTGGCCAGAATTTCTAAATCACCCAAAATGTCCGGGATTCGGCCTTTGCTTTCTACAGTTGCCATTCATTGTGTGGGTTTTTGTATTAAAGCCCTACGTGGGACTGTTTTCTTGATCTTGCTCCCGCTGAATTTCGGGCCATTACTGCCTGCTCACACAATAATTCTAATATTGAATAGAATTTTCACGCATTAGAAAGCTGCTATTGTATGTGGAGTGTTTAAATTTCTTTTGAATGAGCGGCTATTCACTTTCACTTTCAATTTCACGATCACACGCACTCTGTATAAAGGGAGCACATCAAGATCAAATATAAGTGCATTATCTGCTGAGCAGCAAATCCTCCAGCATGATTGTTTAAATAGTAGGTGTTGTTTAACCACCAAATGAGTTTGGCAGTGTATGTATGCACCTAAGGCATGTTCTGGGTCAAGTGTGCATTACTGATCCCCTACCCTAGGACCTGATTTCTACCTGAGGGGGATCCCACCTGCCCTTAGAACACAATGTCTCGTCTGTCCCTGTGAAGGTCTATACACACCACTTCTTTATAGCACATCTCAATGCTTTTATTGACTTGATGTTGATGCTTATATGACATGATGTTAATGTTTATAATGATATTACTTTTTTGAAACAATGTGTATAGCGAGAAGGCTGTGCAAATACTGTAAATTAGACTTCACTAAAAACGTACCTGGAGTATGAATTTTTGCCCGCTGCAGCCCGGGGATCTCTCTGATGAGGCAGAGCTGCTTCTCAGGAGACATTGTCATAGACAAACCCTGAGGGTACATGAGGTCAGAGGTCAGACCCTCTGGTTCCAGCCACACCTGATGTTGTCGTCCTGGAAACCGCAGCACCTTTGACTCAATGGATGGGCAGTACCTGTAAGAAATGTTGTCAGACATTTGATGCAAGCATTTTTCTTTGCATTATAAGCCTTCTGCATGCTAAGTCTTTTTTTCAAGTGCTTTCAAAAAGTGGTGCCCCACTCATCCCACCCCCAAAATTATGCCTATGAACTACGAACTGCCCACTAATGTTGCCTGGTTTCTCCCAAGGTTTTATTTCTTCGCTGTCCAAACATCACATTGAGTCTTTCGTTCCTACCATAGTTGTCTTTGGCTTGCACACTAAAAGACTGAAGATAATATGTACTATGTACCATGTGTTATGAAGTATTATGCCTTTACTACTTTCAGTTAACTTTTTAGTGAAACTGCTTAGGGTTGGGCTATACGATCAACATTCTTAACCATGTAATTTATGCAATACTTAACTGTGTCAATATTACCATTAATTAATAACCTGCATTAATTAACGACTTAATAATAACAAATTATAGAACTATTTTCAAACCTTATACGGATACATGCAGTACACTAATGTTAAGTAATATAAAGCAAATCTTATTATAAATTGTTATTACATAAAATGTCAGTGTAAACTACATCATCGCCAGCAATAATAGTTGGATATACTGTATAGTACATCCTACTTTACCTGCATATGTACATCATACTCATGTAACGTGAGTACACTGTATGTATATTCACAGTGTGATGTGAGCATTCACAATGAACAATTCCCTATTTCTTGTGTTGTTCAAATTAGCTTATTACAAATAGGTAATCAGTATTTTAATTCACCATAAATGCTCCTCTAATGGCAAAAAAACAAAGAAAGTGCACTAAGCAACACTGGACGTGAACAGCTTTATAGTCAGAAATTTTGGTCATTCATCAAGACGTAAACCCACTGGGAGCCAGTGTAAATTGTACTGCACAGGAGGAAGTTTAAACACTACCTGGGTCCTTTAGTGTCTTGCTGTATGTGCGAGTTGAGGTGGCTGCTATCTTTCACCACTTTCTCTACCCCAGGAGTGGTGTACGTCAAATAACATGGAAGCTGCTCTTCGGGCTGCACAGAAAATTAGCAAAATGTCAGTTTACTAAAAAAAAAAAAAACGATGATGAAACCAAGTTCAGTACTGTATTTTTCAAGGCACAGCATATTACAGCTTAGTGTGTAGAACCGAGGTAGGGCATTTAGATGTAGCATAAGTATTAGAAGTAGACTAAATATTTCATTATATGATTTTCAAGTGCCCAAAATGTATGTCTATATGTCTCCCCAAAACACTATTTCCTTGCAGCTCTAGTGTTTCCAGATGGAAGCATCCAGGTCACGTATATCTAAGGGGTCCTGCCAACCAAACAATTGCCATTAAGTTAAGAGAAACTTTTGATTTGACACAAGAATCAATGAAGTTTATGTACAGTTTATTTTTGTTATACTACATGATTTAAATTGGCACAAGGATTATCAGTGTATAACAAATACTTGGGTCTGTGGCTCAAACAAAGCTGTATAATTTCAGATGAATCAAAAAAAATAGCACACTTCTGTTAGTGTTGTTTTTTAGATGTGTTCACTATGTTTTATGGGAGAAAAAAAACAGTGCTAAAATTTTCCCATTGCATTCTACAGAAGTTAGTCTGTCAAACAGATTTGAGGGTGAGTAAATGGGGTGAATTATTCCCTTAATACTTAAAGTAAAGTGTGTAAGTAAATATGACCAATAATTCATACCTTACAATGTGTGCTTGTATTAATGAAGCTGAATGGAGTGGGACTTGAGTCAGGCAAACGAATATCAGTGAGGGAGAAGTCAATCGTATTCTTGATGATACGAGGAGGAGTACCAGTCCTCAGACGGCCAATCCTTAACCCCAAAACTTCTTTTAAGGTATTAGATAGACCAGCACAGGAAGGTGGATCACCCATGCGGCCCCCTGGAGAAGTGTTTTGGCCCATGAAGAGGGCACCAGACAGAAAGGTGCCTGTGGTCAGAACCACAGAGCGGGAATGGATTTCACCTCCATGAGCTGTGACAGACAACATTTGGTTAAATAATGAATCCGTCGCTCTGTTCTTAGGTAGAATTGAGTATGTTGAGTATATGACATTCCTCACCCAAGCGTATTCCATAAACTTTATGTTTTCCTGGTTTCTCTGGGTCAGCAAGAGTTATTAAAAGGTCCTGGACAGAGCCCTCTAGGATGGTCACTCTCGGTGTAGATAAAAGCTCTGACTGAAAGACAGGAAGTCAAGATGGTGTTACTATGTAAACCATAGACATATACAAGCAGATGCCTCATTAAATTAACTAAATTAAAATTCATTTAGCTAACATTAACAACAGCTGATTTACTAAAGAAATGTTACACAAAAATAATTAGTGATGGAAACTAATAAACCATTTTGAATTTAAAATATATGCTTGTAATTTCTAATTTAAATGTGTCACAGGTTGTTTGCAGGAAGGAAGAAGCAGCGATTCAAAAATCAAATATACATATACATGCGGTATCCTTAATAATCCAAACTGAAATAAAACACTAGGGAGTAGGGATTGGCTTTTTTCCATAATATTTGTATCCCAATATTTGTGCTGATAAAAAAATAAATATTAAATTAGCAGTTTATTTAAATAAAGTGAAACGAGAAAGACATTATTTTAATCATTATAAAAAAAAAAAAACTGGTGGAAAACACAGTGTATTGCAGTTGTGAAGGCCAGCAATCAAACTAGGTAAGAGACTGCAGATTCTATCCAACCTAAAAAGCTTTGGCATCCATATAAAAATATATAATAAGTGATATATGGCTAGCACCACCCAACCTGTCCTGCTGACTCATTCGGACGATCTGACTCGGCTATGCAATTTAGTTTGCAAGGCTTCACACTTATAATATTGCTTTATTTATGTAGCACCTTTCAAAAACCCAAGGACGCTTTACATAAAGTTCATGGATAACATGAACAAAAATACAAATATACAACCACATGGTCAAACAAATAAAGCAGACAGAGATTAACTTATGTACCAGAAAAGTATGGCAATCAAGCATGGAATTGAAAAGTGAGGCAGACAGTCAATTAACAAAGCATATTGTAAATAAGTGAGTTCTGAGATCAGTTTTAAAGGTCTGGAGTGAGGAGATAGCATGAAGGTTTTGAGAATGTTTGTTCCAGAGCTTTGGAGCTGAAATGCTGAAATCCCTGCCACCCACACTAGATAGTCTGAACTTGGGTACTGTAAGCAAATTCCCAGAACTTGATCTTAGAGTACACATAGGGACATACGGGTGAATTAATTCAGAAAGGTCCAAAGCTGCAGAACCATGACAAGCTTTGAAAACTAGGATGAGTATCTTAAATTGAATACGACAGATAATGGGAATCCAGTGTAATTGCTGTAAGACAGGAGTGATATAGGCTGATTTTTTGGTATTTTTTTAAAGGGAATGAATAACATTCATTTCAGCATCTTTGAAATTCAGTGATCATTGTAAATGGACTATATTGCAAAGGTGGTGAAAACAGGACTTGACAAGCTGGTTGATATGGGGTTCAAAGCACAGTGTAGAATCAAACAGTACACCAAGATTATGTACAGTGGGGGAAGGATGTATTCTAACATCATCAATATTAATAGAAAAGTCATGATGAGAAGAGACAAAGGATTTTGGGCCAACTAAAGCTTGCCGAACAATAGACGATTTTCAAATTTTAACCAATTTTAAAACCATGGGAGACCACAGACATGAAGACAGTTTCAGCCGATTTTTAGCCTTATAATCCTCTGAACGCACAAACTAGATGATTCGACCAGACTGCGAGACCACACACTTGCTGATAGGAAACTTGCTGTAGGAACGATTCCACAGTGACATGAGAGCTCACGGAGAACCGCAGGATTTAACATGACTAGAAAAGAAAAACAAATGGAAGACAATCAATGTTGTCAGCTGGTTCCCCTGTTGCACGTTTTGTTTAACAGTGAAAAACAAAGTATAAAAAAGAAAATGCGAGATGTATTCTGCTTTTGTGGCATTTTTTCGAGAAAAAGCCAAGTTTCAGCTATGAAAGCAGGCAGCATCCAGCAAGTGACGCTTTCTTGCTCTCATTCACGTCAGAGACGTCCTGATCAAGAATCCTAAATATCATTATACTGATATTGTCAAGTTCGGAATGCTTCGTCTCGATCAGGAGTAGTAAAATAATCATAATGACACCACACAACAGAGGATGTTTTGGACAAAAAATAGTTTGCGACAAGCCTCGAATCGGGCCACGCCCCCCAATCGTTCAGGGGTGCAAATCGGGCTTAAAATCTGACAGATATGAACTTAGCCACTGCAGAACAGTTCCTGTAATGCCGACTGCCGACAAACAGGAGTATAGAATGGCAGACAATATCAAAAGCTGCCCTCAGGTCCAAGACAACTAGAAGACTGATAACACCTGTATCAGAGTCAAGGAGAAGGTCATTCACTACTCTTAGAAGTGCAATCTCTTTACTGTGGAGAGGATGAAATCCAGACTAAAAGGGTTCATGCTAATTATATTTTTGTCCAGATGAGTCTATAGTTGTGTGGCAACCACTTTTTCTGAAACCTCAGACAAAAAGGGAAGGTTGGAGATTGGTCTAAAATTACCCAGGACAGTTTCGTCAAGGCCAGGTTTTTTGAGTACTGGGGTGATCATGGCTACGTTCAGTCCAAACAGTACATAACCAGTCATAAGGGATTTGTTTATCATGTGAGTGATAGGTATATAATAATAGTGTGCAATATAATATAATAATAAGACAAAGCAAAACATGTTTGAGCAGATGTGTTGGTATTGAATCTAACTGACAGGAAGCGGAGTTAGAGTTCTCTCCTGTGATTGTGATCCTCCTTACGACCGCTCAGGTTGTTATCACAGTAACACTATGTATAATAACTAACTACACATGCAAACAAGCATGTAGTACGGCTAACATGATTACTGCATTTCTGCAACTGTCCTATGAACATAATTTGCATATATAAACATCCTCTAGTCTAAAGCATCAAACATACATATTAATATATATGATACATGTCTTTGGAGAACACAGGTGAGCTGTTTCTCAGTTTACTCTGTCAACAGTAACTGTTGTACAGACCGGAAGAAAAAAACATTACAAGAGAAATTGCAATCATTTTTTGCCAACAAAAAAACAAAACAAAACAAAAAACAAAACTGCAATTTAATATTTACTCCAATAGTTTAGCCCTATGTGCTAGCATTTTTGAGTGCAGCAGCTTTTCTACTTTATAAAGTAAATGTTGTGTAGAATTCACATCTTATATGCTACTGTTTCGCTGACGCTTCAGTTCATTTTACAGTGAGACATTGTGCATCATTGTTCACGCTGCTGTTTTTCAAGAGAAAGGGACTGAAAATAATTTAAGAATTAGCAAATCGACATCACTTTTCAACATCACAATATCTTTGCTCATTTGACCACTTCTGGAAAAAGTGTAATATGGTTAGTTTCTGGAACCATGCAATTACATTTAGGAGATGCAATTCCATTCATCAACATACTTGCATTTGCACTCAGTTCTTACCATTCATATCAATTCTTATAATGTGATTTTAACATTTGATTGTATGTCTTAATGTACATACTGGCCTCTGGTTAGAATTGGAAATGTCAAGATATGAGGGGGAAAAAATGCTCCTGTATGTGTTCTTGTTTTTTTATTCAGCACATAACGTGATAGTTCAGCCATCTGATCCTAGCAAAAGTGAAGTTTTTCTGAATATCAGCACAACTGCAAATGTGATTTTATACAACAGTTCAATAAACAAAGTTAACACTAAATTACATTTTAGACACAACTATGTTAATAGTTTTCACTCCATTTCACCTATGAAAATAGTTCTAAAATATCTGAATTGTTGTGCTTCCCCATGCAACACACAGTGGTGTTTTGTTTGGGTTCAGAATTAATCCATGATTGTAAACAAATCGGTTGAATAAATGATTCACTGAAGCATGTATAAAAACAATCACCTGACTTTCCTCGTGAATCAGCTATTTTGAACAAATGACTTGAAAAAATGATTCAGTGACTGTTTAAAAGCAGGCCTATTATCTCATTTTTTCCGACATTTCATATTTCTATATTTAGTTTTATATTTAAAACATTAATCACAGAGCATTATTTATGCAACTGTAATTGCAGTGTAAATGCATTACCACATCTAAAACCTGAGCGGGAGAGGACTGAAGCTGAATTGTGTTTTTTAGCTATACAATGTAAGAAAGAGGTAAAGAACCTGGGTGTCATTTTGGACTGTGATCTGAGTTTTAAGTCTCATATTAACCAAGTTACAAAAACATGTTTCTATCATCTGAGAAACATTGCCAAAATTCATCCTTTTTTTTTTTTTTTATCCTTTAATGATGCTAAGAAACTAATTCACACATTTATCTTCTCTTGACTAGATTACTGTAATGCTGTGTATACAGCATTACAGTATGCAGGTTCTATAGTTAAGCTACAACTAATACAAAATGCAGCAGCTAGAGTATTAATAAAATTGAAGAAATTAGAACATATTACACTGGTTTTAAAGGAATTATATTGGTTACCAGTGCACCAAAGGATTGACTTTAAGATTCTTATATTAGTTTATAAAGCATTGCAACTTGGCACCTTCTTACATTTCTGATTTTCTGTTAAGATATAATCCTAAACGAATGTTACGATCCTTTAGTGCTGGACTTTTAGCATATTACACAGTAAATCTCAAGTGATCTGGTGGTACCTCTTTTAGTCACTATGCTCCAAAAATTTGGAATTGTCTTCCAAATGAAATGAGAGAGTCCACTAGTATTCATATCTTTAAAAAGCGTGTTAAAACATACCTCTTTAAAGTTGCCTATGAGCATAATAGTGTGTGAAGTGTGTATATTTTTGTTGTTTGTGTGTATTTTATATTTTATTGTTTGTCTTTTATTATACATATATATATATATATATATATACAGTGGGTACGGAAAGTATTCAGACCCCCTTAAATTTTACATTTTTCACTCTTTGTTATATTGCAGCCATTTGATAAAATCATTTAAGTTCATTTTTTTTTCCTCATTAATGTACACACAGCACCCCATATTGACAGATAAACACAGAATTGTTGACATTTTTGCAGATTTATTAAAGAAAAACTTAAATATCACATGGTCCTAAGTATTCAGACCTTTTGCTCAGTATTTAGTAGAAGCACCCTTTTGATCTAATACAGCCATGAGTCTTATTGGGAAAGATGCAACAAGTTTTTCACACCTGGATTTGGGGATCCTCTGCCATTCCCCCTTGCAGATCCTCTCCAGTTCTGTCAGGTTGGATGGTAAATGTTGGTGGACAGCCATTTTTAAGTCTCTTCAGAGATGCTCAATTGGGTTTAAGACAGGGCTCTGGCTGGACCATTCAAGAACAGTCACGGAGTTGTTGTGAAGCCACTCCTTTGTTATTTTAGCTGTGTGCTTAGGGTCATTGTCTTGTTGGAAGGTAAACCTTCGGCCCAGTCTGAGGTCCTGAGCACTCTGGAGAAGGTTTTCGTCCAGGATATCCCTGTACTTGGCCGCATTCATCTTTCCCTCGATTGCAACCAGTCGTCCTGTCCCTGCAGCTGAAAACACCCCCACAGCATGATGCTGCCACCACCATGCTTCACTGTTGGGACTGTATTGGACAGGTGATGAGCAGTGCCTGGTTTTCTCCACACATACCGCTTAGAATTAAGGCCAAAAAGTTCTATCTTGGTCTCATCAGACCAGAGAATCTTATTTCTCACCATCTTGGAGTCCTTCAGGTGTTTTTTAGCAAACTCCATGCGGGCTTTCATGTGTTTTGCACTGAGGAGAGGCTTCCGTCGGGCCACTCTGCCATAAAGCCCCGACTGGTGGAGGGCTGCAGTGATGGTTGACTTTCTACAACTTTCTCCCATCTCCCGACTGCATCTCTGGAGCTCAGCCACAGTGATCTCTGGGTTCTTCTTTACCTCTCTCACCAAGGCTCTTCTCCCCCGATAGCTCAGTTTGGCCGGACAGCCAGCTCTAGGAAGGGTTCTGGTCGTCCCAAACGTCTTCCTTTTAAGGATTATGGAGGCCACTGTGCTCTTAGGAACCTTAAGTGCAGCAGAATTGTTTTTGTAACCTTGGCCAGATCTGTGCCTTGCCACAATTCTGTCTCTGAGCTCTTCAGGCATTCCTTTGACCTCATGATTCTCATTTGCTCTGACATGCACTGTGAGCTGCAAGGTCTTATATAGACAGGTGTGTGGCTTTCCTTATCAAGTCCAATCAGTATAATCAAATACAGCTGGACTCAAATGAAGGTGTAGAACCATCTCAAGGATGATCAGAAGAAATGGACAGCACCTGAGTTAAATATATGAGTGTCACAGCAAAGGGTCTGAATACTTAGGACCATGTGATATTTCAGTTTTTCTTTTTTAATAAATCTGCAAAAATGTCAACAATTCTGTTTTTCTGTCAATATGGGGTGCTGTGTGTACATTAATGAGGAAAAAACTTAAATGATTTTAGCAAATGGCTACAATATAACAAAGAGTGAAAAATTTAAGGGGGTCTGAATACTTTCCGTACCCACTGTATACATATATATATATATATATAGTTATGTATTTATGTATGAAAAGTGCTATACAAATAAATTATTATTATTATTATTATTATTATCATCATTATTATTATTATTATTATTATTACTAAAAGGGACTTCATACAGCTTCTGTGCTATTGTACAGTGCTAAGATGAATTTAGTTTACATTGATTTCATTGAACTGGTAACAATCACCAGTTATTCTCATTCTCATTAATAAAGTGTTTTGAGGAAAATATGGTCTTTTTTCATTAACATAAATTTATTTATAAATAAATGGTTGGTTTGGCTTATTCTGTAGATTTCAATTATGAATTAACACACCACTGCATGGCATTGCGATACTATTTGGTAGCGTGATACTTCAGCTGGTATAGTATTGCAAGACATTTTTATGGTACCGTGACAACCCTTTCTGAGAATTTGAGAAATTTAGAGCGTATCTCAATCAGCTCCCTAATTCAGTAGTCAGGGAACTGATCAGGGAGTCAGCCACAATATACCAATTCACAAAGCTCAGGAACTAGGAAGCTGTTTGGGACGCACCCCTAGGAACCAGCAAACAGCAAAACATGACAAAATCCAAATCATGAAAACCTAAACTTAAAGATGAAATAAAAAGAGTATGCATTGTTTTATTAATTTGCTAATTATTTTTAATCATTTTTCATAAAACTCTGCATTTAGCCACTAAAGCCATCAACTAGGCCTGTCACAATAACAGCTTTTTGTTGTGCGATATATTGCCCCAGAAATAATTGCGATAAGCGATATTATTGTCATTTTAAGGCACATTTTATGCCACTGAATATATAATCATAATATAACAGCATAATAATGCAAGAAGGCCTACACACTTTTAACTTGCAAACTCTTAAGTCTACAAACGTTTATTTCTTAAGAATATTTAGATCACTGAAATTAAGTATCAAAATATTAGATACTTTAAAAAAAAATTAATAAATAGTAAATAAACATTTTCTAACAAAAGGTGAAAAGTAACAAGTAGAAAAAAGAAAAATGCACAAAGAACTTCTATGGAGATTTTCTTCTATCTACAGATTTTTCCCTGACCTTCTTTTCTCTGTAAATTAACACACTCACATTACTTTCACATTATTGCTGAAAAACACAATCCCTACTTAGCAATCGGACTGCACACCGGCACAGATCCCTAAACAAGGCCATATCTGCAGATGAAACTTTTTTTTTGTAGAAGCATATTTTACATTTGAACTAGCACCTCAAGACTACATCTCATACTAAGTACGAGAAGCTGTGAAAGACACAGGCGGAAGTGGAACGCAAAAAACATGGTGACATTAATTTTTAAGTAAATATAATGGGCAATATATTTCATCACCAAAAATGATTGAGGTCATGTACATACACTATATTGCCAAAAGTATTCGCTCACCTGCCTTGACTCGCATATGAACTTAAGTGACATCCCATTCCTAATTCATAGGGTTCAATATGACGTCAGTCCACCCTTTGCAGCTATAACAGCTTCAACTCTTCTGGGAAGGCTGTCCACAAGGTTTAGGAGTGTGTTTATGGGAATTTTTGAGCATTCTTCAAGAAGCGCATTTGTGAGGTCACACACTGACGTTGGACGAGAAGGCCTGGCTCTCAGTCTCCGCTCTAATTCATCCCAAAGGTGTTCTATCTCCCACACTATAATCCCCCCTCCACCAAACTTTACACTTGGCACAATGCAGTCAGACAAGTACCGTTCTCCTGGTAACCGCCAAACCCAGACTCGTCCGTCAGATTGCCAGATGGAGAAGCGCGATTCGGCACTCCAGAGAACGTATCTCCACTGCTCTAGAGTCCAGTGGCGGCATGCTTTACACCACTGCATCCGACGCTTTGCATTGCACTTGGTGATATATGGCTTGGATTTCACTGAGCCCCTGAAAGCGACCCATTCTTTCACAAATGTTTGTGAAAACAGTCTGCATGCCTAGGTGCTTGATTTTATACACCTGTGGCCATGGAAGTGACTGGAACACCTGATTCCGATTATTTGGATGGGTGAGCGAATACTTTTGGCAATATAGTGTATATTGCGCGATTATTAATTTGATATATTGATTATAACGACAGGCCTACCATCAACCGTAATGGAAAAGTCAAAGCAGGGCAAAGAAAAATTGAAAGTAAGTTGATTGCATCTACAATCATATTTATATAAACATGTATATTTGCAATAGTGATTAGCAGCTAGATGTCATAAGATTTATTTTGCATATAAATGCATATAAATAAAATTGAATACTGATTAAAGTTATTTTTCCATCATTGCTAAAAAACAGAATTTTTTGGTTAACGCAATCTTTGTAAGACAAATTAAATCTGTTTATTATACAAAGCGATCATGTCTCTTCAGAAGACATGGATTAAACATCTTCATTCATATGGATTACTTTCACAATGTCTTAATGAACTTTGAAAGTAAAAGTTTTTAATGTGTAGACTTTCAATAGATGGACAAAAATTCTAAGTGAATATTTATAAACATATCTTCATTTGCATTCCAAAGATCAGAACAGAAATCGTATGGGTTTGGAACGACTTGACAGAATTTTCATTTTTGCACTGCAAAGCACAAACATGACAAACAACAGCCTAAATCTAACAATGCTGTGAAGTGACCATTGTATAAGCAGACTGTATAATTAATGACTAGGTGTGCGTTATATTTGTCTCCATATTGTGCATAAAAATAATTTAGTGCACACCTACAGTAGCAATGAATAATGCATGGATAATTATAAATTCTACTAATAATTCTTTACTTTTATAATACAGAGAGAATGGAACCTGTACGAAGTCTTTATAACGTTGCCGGTCCAGCTGGGCTCTGGGGCCCCACACTGCAGGACCCTTACTGCGGTTGAGAATGGAGAAATGAATTCCAGCCCAGTCTCCTGCCCGTCCCATCACACCATCCAGGGCATCAATCTCCTTCACCAGATGACCTTTGCCGACACCCCCCAGCGATGGGTTACATGAGAGTACCCCTACAGGACAAATATAGAGACCTGTGTTTAAAGGTTGATCTGATTACCATCTAAATAAGGTTCTATAAAAACCCTTAACTCACCGATAGTTTGGATTTTCTGTGTGATGAGAACTGTCTTTGCTCCAACTCTGCTGGCAGCGGCCACTGCTTCGGTCCCGGCATGACCACCACCCACCACAATGACATCATAATGTTGAATGCGAACATCAGAGGCAATGGAGCAGGTGAAGAGAGTTTTTGGAAAGCGCAATCTTCTTATTAACATGTGCGATGACTCTCAAAGTGATATACTGCTGCAGATAGTTAAAAAAAATAAAATAAAAAAATCAGCCTGTGATCTAAGAACATGCTGGTAACATGCTGTTTAAAAGCTACTTAAGTAATCAAAACACTTTCACATCTATCTACAAAACCAGCATAGAACAGAGCTGAAATGGAAACAGTAAGAGATGTGTGTTTGTGCCCCAAATTACCTGCCAAGCTCCAAATACAGGTAAATACTGCAGATGAGTGATAATTTTGAGATGAGTTCAGAATTTTTGTATTTCCAATTAATTTCCTATGGCACTTTTGACCACTAACAGCACAAATGTGACCTTTTTTTTCCACAAATGTTACTGCTAACAACACAAATGGGACTATAGGTTCAATTTCAGATTTTTCAGAGTTGACTTCCTGGATCCTGCTGTAGGAGTCAATGGAATTAAATCCTGGAGTCTACTCTTCAACTTTATTTACATACAGGGTCAGCAAAAGGAACAGTATTTTTTTCCATCTTGTCAACGCAAAGCCTTAAAGAAGAAAATAACACTTTTAGTTAAACTAACAAAAATACTCTAATTCAGAGATGACCTTGAAATGATGAGTATCACCATTGTTTCCTAGTTATTGCCAGTACATATAATTTTAAAGAGAGAAAAGTCAGAAGTCAGAGTTAAATTAAAAAGAGAGAATGTATTCTTTATTAACATGATGTAATTAATATAACAGCTAGGTGAAGGCATTGACAAAATTTGTTTCTGTGTCTCTGACACCTGGTGTAACAAGTCAGAATTCTCGGCTGCATTTGGTTCACTCCTTGCTGATTCAGTACACTCAACTGCCATGCACTATATAGATATTAGTGATTAGAGTGAGAGATTTCAGACACAGCATCAGAGTAAAAAACAAGTAGATTCCTGGGCTAAAATGTGTGAAATCGAGTAAATTATGTTAAAATATAAAATCTAGGCATATGTAGGCAACTTTTCATTACACCAATATGTCATATAACACAAGCTCTATAATATAAATATAATATGATATAAAACTAACATCAATGTTCACACTAATACAATGAATGTTAATGTTTTGTTATTATAACAATAGCAATAATTTAATTTACTTTCTTATATATACATGCTGTTTATCCATTGAAGAACATAACCAAACTGTTTTGGTTAACATTTCTGCTGCCTGAGTAAAGAAAACACAAATCTTCATTATCAAATCATCAAATTTCTCAAATCTTCTTTTATGTTGTACAGAAGAAAAAGTCGTACAGGTCTGAAACAACAATTGTAACTACAGTGTAAATGCATGTTACCTTTGAGCTGCAATAAATAGTCTGTACATAATCTAAGTAATTTAAATGCAGCTTCTAAAGAGAAAAAATAAAACCCGCATAGCACTTACATTGCTCTTTTGTTGATTTTGATTGCTTCCATTGTCCTCATTTGTAAGTCACTTTGGATAAAAGCGTCTGCTAAATGACTAAATAGAATTTTTTACTCCAACTTTTAGGCTATAATTTACATGTTCAAAAAATCAAAAAATATTTCTAACAATACTATGTAAAGTACAATGACATGTCAAAGCACCACTTTTTATGAATTAGCCTACAGTGAGTCCACGACTTAATTTGAAATGCATGCTTGTTGATTTTGATGTTGTCCTTTACCTGATGCTCATTAGTTATTGAATAACATTGAATTTGCACTGCAATTTTTAATACTTACAACTGCTCTTGATGTAATTTCTCCTATTTACAATAGATTAGTCGTTGACGTTGCAGTGACATCTTCATAATGCGGCACAGGACGCGGCCATATCTTCTTTTTCTTCTTTATTGGTGGATCGCTCTTTTGGAACACTGCCGCCACCTACTGCACTGTTGATTATAGGATTATTCTTGTTTGGGTGATCAGCTCTTGTAGCATCCACGCTGGTCATCTTCAGAGCATGCCATTCCCCACACACTAAATTTTATTAATTAAACCTGTATCTTGCAGAAATGTAAACAAATCATTGTTCACAGTTCACCTTCCCTACTGACTATGTGATACTATAGCATTTTCTTTTATCCCATTTTATTTGCCCTGTAATTTTTTTTCGTTATTATTGATACTTTGCTTCATTTTTCCCCATAGATATTTTTATAACTACCTCCCCCATCTAGTGTCTTCTTTGCGAATTTATCAGCAATTTCATTTCCTTTTAATCCAACATGTGCAGGCACACAGCAAAAAATATACCACTATTCCAGCCTCTTTTAATTTGTTCTATGATGAGTATATTTCCATTAACAGGTCTTTCCTATCTTATTGTAATATACTTGTTAGAGCTGATGAAGAGTCAGAGCATATGTTTTATTGTTTTATTCATGTTCCCTATTAAATCCATTCATGCTGAAGGCTCTTTTGCCACTCAGTCTGGCTGACGGGGTGGAAAAGTGACATCAGTGCATACCCCCTATTTGTACACAATCTGGATTTGTAAGAGTCCAAACTCTTTAGAGATGGTTTTGTAACTTTTTACAGACTGATGAGCAATTTTCTGAGGTCCTTAGAGATCTCCTTTGTTTGTGCCATGATTCACTTCCACAAATATGATCAGACTTTGATAGATCCCTGTTTTTTAAATAAAATAGGGCACACACACTGTGTCACAGTGTGTTGTAGAGAGGACACAGGAATAAACTTAAACAGCATTTCATTGAAAGGAACGCAACGGAAAATCACACTGACACCTGGTGGTCATCCAATTGATTGAAAACACCCCTATGAATAGATGGACTCTAATTTCACCTTCAAATTAACTGCTAATCCTATAGATTCACATACTTTTGCCACTCACAGATATGCAATATTGGATAATTTGTCAGAATAAATAAATGAAAAAGTATATATTCTTTATCTCATTTGTTCGATTGGGTTTTCTTTGTGAACTTTCAGGACTTGTGTAGAAATCTGATGATCTTTTGGGTCATATTTAAACAGAAATATAAAAAAAAATCTGAACGGTTCACAGACTTTCAATCCCCACTGTATCTAATATTACTTATTACACATTTTTTTGTTTAACTTTAACATTTTTTTGACTTATCAAAACTGTACCAGATGTAGTATTCTATCCAATTACTAATAGTTATTTTTAGTTAAAAAAAAATACTATCCAATTACTAATAGTTATTTTTAGTTTAAAAAAAAATCATGATGTTTATTACATGTATTTCCAGGCACTCCAAATTTCTTGTCTTCTTGCCAAAAATGTTTCATTTAAATTTTCACTATGAGCTTTGGCAAATGTTTTACCCAAAATTTTAGCCTTATCTCGATCTATTTGTAATAGCCACTTCTTCTTTTCCTTAAAGTGGATACTTCTGGAGCTTTTGATTTCATTCTTTGTCATCATATAGCATGGAATACCAGGACCACACACATGCAAGCTACATTTGGAAGTATCTTGTTTAACCAAAAAGAAAAAAACTTACTTTTCAAGGTTAGGTTTCAGTATTATTGAACAAAATGAATTCTGGATTCTCATACTACGTTATATGTATATTTTAAATCAGTGCTTGAAGTTGAGCCACATTTTCGACCCCCAAATTGTTACCCTCCTTGTTGAAATCGCTCCCTGATTGCCTAATCCTAGCTCCTCCCCCACACCTAACCCTAAACCTACCAATATTAGGGGGGGTAATAATCTGGCGGGGTCGGAATTTGGCACAACACCGGTCGTCTCACTTCAAGCACTGTTTTAAACAAGGTAGACTATGAGTGTGTGATATTGGGAAAAAATGTTTTATATTTATGTTTTATAATTATATCTATATTTTCTGGAATTTCACTGATAACAATAATTAATATTTTACAGGCCTAGTGTTTTTGTGCTGGTAAGGATTTGGAATTTTTATTCGTACATAAATCTATTAGAGGTTGAACTGGATCGGTATTGGGCTCGTTACTCAAAAAAAGAAAAAAAAGAAAAAAAAAAGCAGTTCTCATTACTTCTCACTATTCTCATTACTTCTTTCAAAAGTAATATTAGCATTAGTTTCTGACAACAGTAATTAGTTACACTAGTTATATTACTTTTCCTTTACACCCCACAGAAGTTGTAATTACGTATCTTACTTATACATTTTTTCTAAAACGTTAACAACAGCATATTTCTGCCTCATCGTTTGACAAAAATCCACCACAGATCGCAGTCAGAAGTTATTACAAACACTCAGTGGTGAGTGTTGTATTCATTTCATTAACTGTCAAGTGTAGCTTGAATCTAATTGTAACTATAATTTCTCTATTACCCATATACGATTATATATCATAACTAGATAAAAAAGTTCGTCAAGACAAACTTTAAGTTGGCTTGAGAAATCCAGACCAGAAAGTTTAAAAAGTTTGAAAAGTTTGAAAAGTTTAAAAAGTTTACGAAGTTTTTAAAAGTTTTAAGTTTGGATGGTTTTCAGTCTGAAATAGTTT
Organism: Labeo rohita; assembly: GCF_022985175.1. NCBI lineage: Eukaryota > Metazoa > Chordata > Actinopteri > Cypriniformes > Cyprinidae > Labeo > Labeo rohita. The sequence goes on from NC_066880.1 coordinate 21,140,540, forward strand.
GAAGTTTTAAAGTTTGAATGCAGTCTGTCAGATAGATAGATAGATAGATAGATAGTAATGGTTAGATGATAGATAGATAGATAAATAGAAAGTAATGTCAGATGATAGATAGATAAATAGCAATGGTTAGATGAAAGATAGATAGATAACATAATTAGCAAGTTACTAGAATGATTCTAGCATGATTAGCATTTTACTAGCATGTTGCTAACATGTTTACCATTTTATTAACATGATAACAGGGGTGGTTGCTAGGGTGTTGCTATGCGGTTGCTAGGGTACTCGGGGAGGTTGCTAGGGCACTCGGGGTGGTTGCTAGGCTGGTTACTAAGGTACCCAGAGTGGTTGCTAAGATGTTGCTAGGGTATCCAGGGTGGTTGCTAGGGTGTTGCTATGCAGTTGTTATGGTAACCAGGGTGGTTGCTAGGGCGGCTGCTAGGGTACCCAAGGTGGTTGCTAGGGTGTTGCTATGCCGTTGTTAAGGTAACAGGGTGGTTGCTAGGGTGTTGCTATGCCATTGCTAGGGTATCCAGGGTGGTTGCTAGGGTGTTGCTTTGCGGTTGCTAGGGTAACTGGGGTGGTTGCTAGGGTACCCAGGGTGGTTGCTAAGGTGTTGCTATGCCGTTGCTAGGGTAACAGGGGTGGTTGCTAGGGTGTTGCTTTGCGGTTGCTAGGGTACTCAGGGTGGTTGCCAGGCCAGTTGCTAAGGTACCCAGGGTGGTTGCTAAGGTGTTGCTATGCCGTTGCTAGGGTATCCAGGGTGGTTGCTAGGGTGTTGCTATGCTGTTGCTAGGGTAACTGGGTGGTTGCTAGGGTGTTGCTATGTGGTTGCTAGTGTACTCGGGGTGGTTGCTAGGCCGGTTGCTAAGGTACTTGGGGTGGTTGCTAGGGCGGTTGCTATGGTAACCGGGGTGGTTGCTAGGGTGTTGCTATGCGGTTGCTAGGGTACTCTGGGTGGTTGCTAGCGTGGTTGCTAGGGTGTTGCTATGCGGTTGCTAGCATGATTAGCAAAGTTGCTAGCATGTCTCTAGCATTATTAACAAGTTGCTAGCATGTTTCTAGCATGATTAGCAAAGTTGCTAGCATGTTTCTACCATGAT